>NC_064619.1:166873349-167176379 GCF_023898315.1 Schistocerca nitens
CCTATATTTATCTCACTCACCACATTTGTGTGTGATTCTGGATATCCGAATCAGACCCAGATTTGTTAAGTCTGTATGCCCCAGCTGCTTTCTCCATCTTAACCCAAAGGTGAAGTGGAGGCATATCCAGCATGGCTTCCATTCCAGCGGTTGGTGTGCTGCTAATTCCGCCCGTTATGGCGAAACAGGCCAATCTCTGCATTTTAGCAAGCTCTTTAGCAGCAACCCGCTGTTCTACCTCCTTCCACCACACTATGGCCCCATAGGAAATACTAGGTCTAACCACTGTGGTGTATATCCAGCACATACCCCTGGGGCTTAAGCCCCAGTTTTTGCCACAAGCCCTCCTAGTACTCACTAAAGTGCTTTTTGCCTTGGAGCAGATACTCTTAATATGAGGGGTCCAAGTTAGCTTCTCATCTGAGGTTACCTCTAGATATTTCACTGTCCCCTTCACAGGTAGAGTGTTATTGAAGAGCTTTAGATTCCAACTTGCATACTGAATATCTCTCTTCATAAATGGCACCACAACAGTCTTCTTAGGATTAACTCTCAGATCCTGTTTAATGCACCATTTTGCACAATGTCCAACCCTCCTTGTGCCATATTCCTGAATTTGCCAAGTATTACTATGACAAGGTCATCCGCGTATCCTTGGCAGAAGCCTTGTCTGGAATTTAGTTCCTCAATGAGTTCATTCACCACTAGATTCCTTAATAGAGGAGACAAAACTCCTCCTTGTGGGCAGCCTCTAGTGGTCTTAATTACCATCTTTTCGTTCATCATGGTAGCCTCTACCTTCCTTCCACTAAGCATGGCTGTGGTCCACCTACATATAGTGGTCCTCAGGTCATGCACCTCTGCTGCCCTTACCATGGAATCGAATGTCGTGTTACTAAAGCCCCCTTGATATCCAGGAAGATGCAGAGGGCTATTTCTTGGAAGTGAAGTGCTTTTTTCACCTTCCCAGTGAGTTGATGGAGAGCTGCCTCACATGATTTACCTGGTTGGTATGCGTGTTGGTTCAGGTGTAGACGGACCCTACTTAGCCTCCTCTCCCGAACATATACATTAACCAGTTTTTCCAATGTTTTGAGAATGAAGGACAGACTGATTGGTCTCATATCCTTGGCCTTGGTATGATCAATTCTCCCCGGCTTTAAATGAAGACAACCCTCACTGCTCTCCAAACATTGGGAATGATTCCTACTGCTAAGCTAACCCTGAATAGCCTGCATAGGACTCTTATAAGGTTTCCTCCTGCCTGTTGCAGGAGAGCTGGAAAAATTCCATCTGGGCCAGGTGACTTGAACAGTTGGAATGTTCCCACCACCCACTGGATTTTGTTGAAGTTCATACACTCCTTGGCCGATTCCCAGTCCTCTCTTCGAGTTCCTGAGAACCGTTGTCTCTCTGGGGTCACATAATGGTCTGTGTTATCTGGCAGAGCATATTGAGGAAAGTGAGTTTTGAGGAGCAATTCCAGCGTCTCATGTGCTGTCTTTGTATATTCCCCATCCTCCTTCCTCAGTGTAACTCCTGGATTAGTTGGTACTCTAGTGAGAATCTTGTGAAGTCTGGCTTGTGCAGCCGTGCCTTCCACTTCCTCACAGAATGCTTTCCACGATGCCTCCTTTGCTCGTCTTATTGTAAGATTGTAACTGACAAGGGCCTCACGATATTTAGCCCATTGTCCTTTACGTCTCGCAATATTAAACAGTCTCCGTACCTGTTTTCTTTGCGTTTCCAATTTGTTATTCCATCAAGGAACACTCCTGTTTGTGCACTTCCTGGTGATTGTACATTTGTGCTGATATGAGCTCACTATGGCCGCCGTTGGATAAGCAGCTGCCAGCAGCAAGTCGTATACTCGTAGCTCACTTATTTGTTTAATAGTTTAATTCTTAATTTCTTTGCATGTTTTTGGGTACTTGCATTGTTTAATTCATAAATTTTGGGCGTATTATAGTATTTGAGAGTTGTAGCATTGCGTTTTAGTACCCGAATAGTATAAAATCGCGTAGTCTCCTTCTGCCATCAAGCAGTGTGTGCAGTGCGCAAGTAGCAGCATTACTGCAGTTACAAGGCAATCTTGTATTTTAATAACCATTTAAATTCTGCGTTGAATTGTTTGTGCTCTCTGTAGAAGAGTTCAGACATTCTTTGCACAACAGTTTTTAGCATGGATAGGGACTGCGACTGCTGTGTTCGGATGCGGGCGGAGTTGGCATCCTTTTGCTCCCAGCTTCAGGCAGTGTTGGCTTCCGTCACACAGCTTGAGGCTGTTGCCAGTGGGCAGCACTGTGGGGGTCCGGATGGGGGTTTGTCGGGGACGGCCAGCTCATCCCACGCATCCCCCGAGGAAGGCCTCTCCAGTTTGTCTGACGAACTGGTTTCAGGCTCTGTCTCTGGCTGATACTGATTTTCAGCCTTACATGGCTTCTTGTCCTGTTCCAGAGGTTGCCCCTCAGTCTGCAAGATCTGGGCGGTCGCAGAGGGTGGGATTACTGATAGTTGGGAGCTCCAACGTCAGGCACGTAATGGGGCCCCTTAGGGATATGGCAGCAAGAGAGAGGAAGAAAACCAATGTGCACTCCGTGTGCATACCGGGGGGAGTCATTCCAGATGTGGAAAGGGTCCGTCCGGATGCCATGAAGGGTACAGGGTGCACCCATCTGCAGGTGGTTGCTCATGTCAGCACCAATGATGTGTGTCACTATGGATTGGAAGAAATCGTCTCTGGCTTCCAGCGGCTATCTGATTTGGTGAAGACTGCCAGTCTTGCTAGCGGGATGAGAGCAGAGCTCACCATCTGCAGCATCATTGACAGGACTGACTGCGGATGTTTCGTACAGAGCCAAATGGAGGGTCTGAATCAGAGGCTGAGACGGTTCTGCGACCGTGTGGGCTGCAGATTCCTCGACTTGCGCCATAGGGTGGTGGGGTTTCGGGTTCCGCTGGATAGGTCAGGAGTCCACTACACACAGCAGGCGGCTACACGGGTAGCAGGGGTTGTGTAGCGTGGACTGGGTGGTTTTTTAGGTTAGATGGCCTCGGGCAAGTACAGAAAGGGCACAGCCTCAAAGGGTGCGGGGCAAAGTCAGGACATGTGGGGACCAAGCAGCAATCGGTATTGTAATTGTCAACTGTCGAAGCTGCATTGGTAAAGTACCGGAACTTCAAGCACTGATAGAAAGCATTGAAGCTGAAATCGTTGTAGGTACGGAAAGCTGGCTGAAGCCAGAGATAAATTCTGCCAAAATTTTTACAAAGGCACAGATGGTGTTTAGAAAGGATAGATTGCATGCAACCGGTGGTGGCGTGTTTGTCGCTTTTAGTAGTAGTTTATCCTGTAGTGAAGTAAAAGAGGATAGTTCCTGTGAATTATTATGGGTGGAGGTTACACTCAACAACCGAGCTGGGTTAATAATTGGCTCCTTTTACCGACCTCCCGACTCAGCAGTGTTAGTGGCAGAACAACTGAGAGAAAATTTGGAATACATTTCGCATAAATTTCCTCAGCATGTTATAGTCTTAGGTGGAGATTTCAATTTACCAGATATAGACTGGGACACTCAGATGTTTAGGACGGGTGGTAGGGACAGAGCATCGAGTGACATTATATTGAGTGTACTATCCGAAAATTACCTCGAGCAGTTAAACAGAGAACCGACTCATGGAGATAACATCTTGGACCTACTGGTAATAAACAGACCCAAACTTTTCGACTCTGTAAGCGCAGAACAGGGAATCAGTGATCATAAGGCCATTGCAGCATCCCTGAATATGGAAGTAAATAGGAATATTAAAAAAGGGAGGAAGGTTTATCTGTTTAGCAAGAGTAATAGAAGGCAGATTTCAGACTACCTAACAGATCAAAACGAAAATTTCTGTTCTGACACTGACAATGTTGAGTGTTTATGGAAAAAGTTCAAGGCAATCGTAAAATGTGTTTTAGAGAGGTACGTGCCGAGCAAAACTGTGAGGGACGGGAAAAACCCACCCTGGTTCAACAACAAAGTTAGGAAACTACTGCAAAAGCAAAGAGAGCTTCACTGCAAGTTTAAATGCAGCTAAAACCTCTTAGACAAACAGAAGCTAAACAATGTCAAAGTCAGCATAAGGAGGTCTATGCGTGAAGCATTCAGTGAATTCGAAAGTAAAATTCTATGTACCAACTTAACAGAAAACCCTAGGAAGTTTTGGTCTTATGTTAAATCAGTAAGTGGCTCGAAACAGCATATCCAGACACTCCGGGATGATGATGGCATTGAAACAGAGGATGACACGCGTAAAGCTGAAATACTAAACAACTTTTTCCAAAGCTTTTTCACAGAGGAAGACTGCACTGCAGTTCCTTCTCTATATCCTCACACAAACGACAAAATGGCTGACATCGAAATAAGTGTCCAAAGAATAGAAAGCAAATAGAATCACTCAACAGAGGAAAGTCCACTGGACCTGACAGGATACCAATTTGATTCTACACAGAGTAGGCGAAAGAACTTGACCCCCTTCTAACAGCTGTGTACCGTAAGTCTCTAGAGGAACGGAAGGTTCCAAATGATTGGAAAAGAGCACAGGTAGTCCCAGTATTCAAGAAGGGTCGTCAATCAGATGCGCAAAACTATAGACCTATATCTCTGATGTCGATCTGTTGTAGAATTTTAGAACATGTGTTTTGCTCGCGTATCATGTCGTTTCTGGAAACCCAGAATCTACTATGTAGGGATCAACATGTATTCCAGAAACAGCAATCGTGTGAGACCCAACTGCCTTTATTTGTTCATGAGACCCAGAAAATATTAGATACAGGCTCCCAGGTAGATGCCATTTTCCTTGACTTCCGGAAGGTGTTCGATACAGTTCCGCACTGTCGCCTGATAAACAAAGTAAGAGCCTACGGAATATCAGACCAGCTGTGTGGCTGGATTGAAGAGGTTTTAGCAAACAGAACACAGCATGTTGTTTTCAATGGAGAGACGTCTACAGACGTTAAAGTAACCTCTGGCGTGCCACAGGGGAGTGTTATGGGACCATTGCTTTTCACAATATATATAAATGACCTAGTAGATAGTGTCGGAAGTTCCACGCGGCTTTTCGCGGATGATGCTGTAGTATACAGAGAAGTTGCAGCATTAGAAAATTGCAGCGAAATGCAGGAAGATCTGCAGCCGATAGGCACTTGGTGCAGGGAGTGGCAACTGACCCTTAACATAGACAAATGTAATACATTGCGAATACATAGAAAGAAGGATCCTTTATTGTACGATTATATGATAGCGGAACAAACACTGGTAGCAGTTAATCTGGGAGTATGTGTGTGGAACGATTTGAAGTGGAATGATCATAAAAAATTAATTGTTGGTAAGGTTGAGATTCATTGGGAGAGTCCTTCAGAAATGTAGTCGATCAACAAAGGAGGTGGCTTACAAAACACTCGTTAGACCTATACTTGAGTATTGCTCCTCAGTGTGGGATCCATACCAGGTTTGGTTGACAGAGGAGATAGGGAAGATCCAAAGATCAGCACATTTCGTCACATGGTTATTTGGTAAGCGTGATAGCGTCACGGAGATGTTTAGCAAACTCAAGTGGCAGACTCTGCAAGAGAGGCGCTCTGCATCGCGGTGTAGCTTGCTGTCCAGGTTTCGAGAGGGTGTGTTTCTGGATGAGGTATCAAATATATTGCTTCCCTCTACTTATACCTCCCGAGGAGATCACGAATGTAAAATTAGAGAGATTCGTGCGCCCGGAGTCTTTCCGGCCGTCGTTCTTCCCGTGAACCATACGCGACTGGAACAGCAAAGGGAGGTAATGCACCACACACTGTTGGGTGGCTCGCGGAGTATAAATGTAGATGTAGATTTAGATGTAACAGCCTCTGCTACTTCCTCAAATTCTACTGGTTTCCTTATCGTGGTTTTAATTTCCGATATGCCTAAGTCAAGGTTCCTCCTATATGTCTCCCAGTCTGTTTTCCTGGGATTTCTATAGGTCATGGTCTGTCTGATTCCCATTTCAACCTTGAATTTAATGTACATGTGGTCCGATGAGGATGGCTCCAACACCACATGCCATTGTTTGACATAGCTACCCATCGTCATGGAACCAAATGTTATGTCAGTTACTTCTTCCCTTCTGCTATTCCTGAATGTAGGTTCATTGCCCTGTTCAGGACCTCTAAGTTGTTAGCTAAGAGGAATTCAAGAGGGTACTCACCTCTACTGTTGGTGTCCTTGCTGTCCCACACTAGGTTGTGGGTATTGGTGTCGCACCCCACCAGCAGTTGGTCACCTTGCCGATGGCAAGTCTCTACCAGTCTTCTCACCTCCAAGGGAGGGGGAGAACTGTCTTCATAAGGAAGTTATGCTGAGGCCAAAATAATTTCCCTTGTGATACCTTCCTCACATTGCTGCATTTTGATGGTCACTAAGTCCCTAGAGCAGAAATCCATCATTGGCATGAAAGAAATGCCATTTCTAGCATAGATGCATGTTTTGCAATTTCTTAGATTCCTAGCATAGATCAGCTTACCTCCAGTGCTTCCGAGGCTCGATACACCCCCTTTGTATACATAGGGTTCTTGTATCAGGGCTATGTCCACTTCCTGTCCCCCCAGGCAGTGGCTCAGGGCAGCAGAGGCCCCTTTACTGTACTGCAAATTAATCTGCAGCACCTCTAGGCTCTGTCTTACTACCATCTTTGAGGTCTTTTAGAACCCTGACAGTGACCTGTGAGAACCCTAAAAACAGTTTCAGGTCCTGCTTTCGCATCGCCTTCAGGGACTTCTCACCAACCTCCACCACCAGGGTTCGTCCTTCCAGAGCAACTTTCTGGTTAATCACTCTCCAGTCTT
Organism: Schistocerca nitens; assembly: GCF_023898315.1. Taxonomy (NCBI): domain Eukaryota; kingdom Metazoa; phylum Arthropoda; class Insecta; order Orthoptera; family Acrididae; genus Schistocerca; species Schistocerca nitens. The sequence goes on from NC_064619.1 coordinate 166,880,209, forward strand.
CTGTCGGGACTTTTGGGTTCTGGGGCTCTATTTTCCCAAACAGAGTCTTGGGAGAGACTTCCTTAAGGATCTTGGGTACCCATAATGATATCTTTGCGGTCTTGAGAAGCTCCACTGCCGTCTTGACCAGCAGCTTCGCATCTTCCCACGGGGATATCATGGGCTCCTCGTCCTTGAGCCATTCTACTGTGTGCACCCTCTCACAGAAAAAAATGAGTGCACCATGATCTAGATAGACCCTCCTGAAGTTGGGACCTGGGCCAGACTCCCCCCCCCCCCCCCCCAATCTTTTCAAAGAGGGCCATCTGCACTAGTTCCTCGTGCTGCGAGGTGATGGCCACCAGTGGATAACCTTCCTGGATAACTGCCATCCTAAACGAGACTGCAGTACTATAGGTCTGTTTCCCTATTTCTTGCCTTGGTTTTTTCTGGACTCGCTTATCCAGGGAGGAGGGAGTCTTTGATTCCTCCCTTATCCGCTTACTACTTGTCTTTGACGTTGTGGGGGTCTGCGTGTCCTCTTCAACCTGAGACAGTTTTTTCCTGGAGGTCTTGGGTTCTAGTCCCTTTACTTCCCTCCACTTGTGTTTAGGAACCCATTCTTTTCCTTCCTTTTTCCTCTGTTCCCTGAGTAGCTTCCTCTTTGGGCCCCAGACAAGCCTTTGCTCTTAATCTGGTCTAGCTTCTCGGTTACAGTTCCCACTTCTGGCTCAGGTCTAGACCCTGATTCAGTAGTGGAAATGTCTTCCATCGGTTCAGTCCCTGATGTTTGGGTATCTGAGGTCTCAATTTTCCCATCAGTTACTTTTTCTTTTTCTGTAGTCGTGTCCATGTTGGTCCCATGAGATTTGGGGATCTAGAAGGTCCACACCACGAATAACTCATGTGGTTAAGGCTAATTACACATGGAGGTCGCCCGGTATCCCTGAGGCTCCGTTTGCGACACATCTTCCCATGTACCACGCACCCCTCAGCATGGATCGCATCACACCTTGGGTTGGGTCAGGGAATAGGGTAGGACTAGGAGTGGATAGGGAAGATGGGACATTGTGGGACACTCTTAGTCTGATCCATCAGTTGAGGCCTTTCCGGCATTAGGTCCTCTACCTTCGGCATAGCCCTCAGCTTCCTGTGGATATGCAAGCCTCTCCACTCGCTTCGTCAAGGTGGTGTCCCCCGGAGAGGTACCTGAAATATGAACTAAAGAATAAAGTGATAATGTAACTGGTGACCAGTGACCTCATAGATCAAGGACTGATCTTACAAACTGCCTCCAATAGGTCTTGCCCCTTTCAGTTTCCACTCAATTTGATGTAGTTTTCCTGTGATCTGTCCTCCCACGTTTGTTCACGGTCTTCCTTGGTAGCACTTTGCCTCTGACTGAATTAAGTTGTTTTAGGAATTCTGAAATGTGCTTTTCCAGTTTAAATTCTCATTAATATAGACACCTAAGAATTTTGAAGTTTCCACCCTGTTTATTATTTCCTCCTTGTGTGTTATGCTTATCATTTGTGTAGTATCCCTAGATGTGCAGAACTGTATACTTTGTGCCTTTTTTGAAGTTGAGGGTGAGACAGTTTGCAGAAAGCCAATCAATGATACTTTCAAGAACATTCTGTACCATTTCTTCTGTTTCTGTATGTGAGCGTGGGTTAATTGGAATGCTGGTGTCATCTGCAAAAAGAACTAATTCTGCTTGTTGTATATTAGATGGAAGATCGTTTACATATGTGAGGAACAATAGTGGACCTAAGATTGAGCCTTGGAAAACCCCATACATGATTTCTTCCCAGTCAGACTAAGTCCCCAGACTATATTGGTTGAATTAATTAGTACAACATCCTACATTCTTTTGGTTAGGTATGTCATTACCCACTGGTTGGCTATATCAACAATTCCTTAAAACTTCAATTTATCCGGGAGAGTAAACATGTAAATGGCATTTTCAGTAGAACAACTGTTCTCAGATCGAAACCGTGGTTTTCTGAGGATGTTATTGTTTCTCAAGCATGGTACTATTCTAGAATGCATAATTTTCTCCAAAAATTTGGAAAATGATGTCAGCAGTGAAACAGATCAGTCTTCATTGACATATCTCCCATCACCTTTCTTAAGGAAAGATTTGCAGTGGCATACTTCAGTCTCTCTGGAAAATGCCTTGAGTTAGTCATGCATTACATATCTCAGATAAGACAGGGCTTATTGTATGGGAACAAGTCTTTAGTACTCTATTGGACCACCATAAAAACCAAATGATCTTCTATTTTTGTGAGAATCTATGATTTTTCTTAATTTCAGAAGAATTTGTTGGTGATGCATTCATTTGATTGAGTTTTGTGAGAGTTGCTGTTACTTATCTCTTGACCTGTTTGTCCGTATACTTCCTACTATATTGAAGAAATGAGTATTAAATATATTTGCTACCTGTGACTCATGATTTATAGCCCTTCCATGCAGATCAGTACTGATGTTATTCAGTTCTGTGGCTGGTTGTCCTGTCTCTCATTTAACCAAATTCAATGTAGCCTTATGTCTGTTGTTGGAATTACTGATTTCTGACATAATGTGTGTGTTCCTTGACTTTTAATAACTTTTCCTAGTAATTTTGTGTAGCTTTTGTAGTGTGTAACTACTGCATGATCTCTACTTGTTTTGCCGACAGATGCATTTGCCTCTTCCTTTCACAAGATACTTTAACCCTCACATGATCCATGATTTCTTACATGGTTGTTCACTATCCTTCCTTGCTAGCTATGCTGTAAGCTATTTTCAAATGATGATATGAATTTATCAGGGAATAGATCAAATTTTATGTTAGCATTTGGTTCATTATAACTTTCATACCAAGTCATCTCTTGAATGCTATTCTTAAAAACATTTGTCCTGGAGTCATTAATTATTCTAACCAACTTCCGCTGAAGAGTATCCATACTGTTAGACACTATGTTATGTATCCTAACTAATTGTGCATCATGATGAGAGAGAGAGCATTTGTTACTGGGTAAACAGTTATTTTCTTGCATTGAACTTCACCAAAGAAAACATTATCAATTAGGGTTCTACTGTCTTTATCTCCTGTGTTGGAAAGTTAATTATGTAGATCAAACTGTAGAATCCAAATAAGGTTTCCAGATTTCCAGCTCATTTCTCCTTTCAGAATTCTTTAAAAAATCTACGCTAATGTCACCACAGTTACGCTAAAGTCACCACAAACTATTAACTGCTTTCTGCTGTCTGACAGATAGCATAGTAAGGAATCCAGGTTCCACATAAACAGTTCAAAATTTCCCATTGGGGATCTGTACACAGATATAATTAAAACTGAACTATTTTTCAGTATTAATTAACAAGCACAGACTTCTGTGTGATGGTCACTACAAAATCTACTAATCTCAATCTTTTTGCACTTGTGTTCTGTCTTAATAAATATAACATATCCTCCTTTTCCCACATTAGTTCTGCACAACTAAGCTGCTAGTGTTATCCTTTATATTTAACTTACATAACCTTGCATTTATGTGGTGCTCAGTTTGACACAGAATGTCCTATCTTTTTCTTTCTTTCTTTCTTTCTTTCTTCTTCTTCTTCTTCTTCTTTTTCAGAGCTCTCTACATTTTTCTGGCAAGAAGCTCTTCTACCTTATTACTCAGCCCTCTGATACTTTGATGAAATAAGCTAATCTTACTTTACTGTGCATACTTAAGCACTTTGTGGGGCTTGTCTGTTATTTTGACTCTTTTCAAAACAGTGTGCCTGAATCCTGATTCTAACCCCAAAAAGGTACCCCTCTTACACCAGTAGCCACAGGGATCTTTCCCTCACCTTTTCAGGTGTACGCTGTGCCTAGTACATCCACATCTCCCAGTTGTAGCAACAGGCACTGCACTCATGTGTGTTTCCATTTCAATCAGCAACCGCCTGCTCAACTCAGTGTTCACATGGCTCATAGCAGTATGGGACCTAGGCTGTTCATGGCACTGCAGGACCTCCACAAAACTGACATTTGTGTATGTAGTTGCTACCCTTATTTCATCCAGGTCACCGCCAATGCTGTAATTTCTAACCAAGTTTTCCCCACTTCACCTACTACCATAACCTGATTGTCTTTGCCAAAATCTTTGCACAAATTCCCTACATCATCTGTCACCTAAGGTTAGCACTTGAATTCACAATGCTTGTAACCTGGCACCCTGTTCCTAATTTGTCCTGTACCAACTCACCTACACCCCTCCCATGGCTACTACCCAGCAGCAAGACTCTCTTCTTACTACTCTCTTTTAGTACCGACCTACTATGAGTTTCTTAACTAGAAGTGTGCTGCACCCTAATGTGACCCACAGCTAGATGAGGGTGTCCCCCTCCTACTTCTATCAAGTTAAATTTTTTTCCTATTATAAGCGAAAATGTAGATGAAGATATTGAGGGGCTATTTCCCTTTCACCCATTGCTTGTTACCTTTACCCAGTTCCCTCGATATTTTTCTCACTTCCGCATATCTAGTTCAAATTTCATGTGTTCTAATTCAGCGTGAAGGGCACAAATCTTTGTCTCCTCTTTAGCAATTCTCTTGTAGCATAACGAAGTTAGTGCATTTGCTTCAGTCTTTTATAAAGTCACTGAAATCGATTACAATATCCAGTGAGTAGCATCTTTGGGAATTAAGACTTAGTTGTTTGGTAACTGGTGGCGAACTTATACTTGAACTCATTATGTTAAGTATTAGTTTTATGAGTAACAATACCAGAGAAGGAAAGTTGCTACTCACCATATAGCGGAGATGCTGAGTCGCGATAGGCACAGTAAAAAGATTCACACACTCATAACTTTCGGCAATTAAGCCTTTGTCAGCAGTAGACACACATACTCGCACACATGCGCACACACACACTCACGCAAATACAACTTACAAACATGTCTGCAGTCTCAGAGAGCTGAAACTACACTGCAGACGTGTGTGTGTGTGTGTGTGTGTGTGTGTGTGTGTGTGTGTGTGTGTGTGCGTGCGTGCGTGCGTGCGCGTGTGTTGCTGACAAAGGCTTAATTGCCAGAAGCTATGAATGTGTGAATCTTTTTATTGTGTCTATCGCGGCTCAGCATCTCCGCTGTATGGTGAGTATGATCTTTCCTTCTCTGATATTATTACATTCCATCCTGGATTTTTCATTGTTTAGTTTTATGAGTAAGAGAGACAAAGATGTTTCGCAGTTGCTATTTGAGCCCATACTTTCACAGAGATCTTAACATTACGATTGGACCCAACAGACTTTTATGGGATAGTTACACATAGTTGTTACACATTAGCTTCCCACCTGCAGACTTTAAGATACATAAATATTATGCATTTGATGTTGAGGAACAGACTATGTAGGGACTAGTTGCTCATAGATGTTACCATTGTTATATTTAATCCCTCACTTTCACAAAGATCTTAACATTCCGATTGTACCCTGCAGACTGGCAATTTTTGGCTGAGGTTGGTCTTATAAAGTCTTATGGAAAGAGATTTGTTGATTTTGGAAACAACGTAATATTTTGAAAAATGTCTAGGTTAAATTTTTCTATTCCAAATGGACTTACGCTAATGCAGTAAAGTGTTTTATGAAATGTTTTCTGATTATTAATTTAGAAAAGATTATAGAACTATATTATTCATCCACTTGAGGACTAACCTACTTACAAATATGGCAGCAATGATAAGCTCACTATGTATTGCTTATGACAGACTGTAGTATTAACTTCAGTTAGCCATATTTTCTTATTAACTGAGCTTATAGAAAAACTAATTATGCATTGAAATAGGCATACTGAAAACAATTTATTGAATAATAAATTTATATAAAACTCAGGCTAACAACATTCTGAAATATTCACGTACATACTACATATTTCTAGACCATTTTGTTCCTTTGTTGTAAGTGTCTCAGACTTATTCCTCACAGCCACATGGTATCTTCAAGCTATCTCAGTCTGATATAGTTTATGTGTATCAAATATTATGATATTATGTTGCTGTTGCTTGTTTGATTACTCCAGTACTGGATTTGTAGTTCGACTTTCTAAACAAGTAGAAAGTGATCTGTGATCCCTTTGTGCTCCTCTGTATGTTCTTACATCTTCTATGCTCTTCTTATGCTTAATATCTACCAACAGATAATCAATTTGATTTATAATTTTCCTGTCTGGTGATTTTCAATTCTGTTAATGAATCTTCTGAGGGGGAAGATTGTCTAGCTGATTATTATATCTTGAGCAGCCACAAAATTGATTAGTCTTAACACATTATCATTTGATTTCTCACTTAAGCCCACTTTCCCAGTATACACTCAGTATATACTCTCCTTCCCAACCTTATCACAAAATTTCAAACTAAAATTTTTATATTTCTGTTACTCACTCCTTCCACTGCTTTTTCCAGTTCTTAAAAAAACTTGTGTGTTTCCTTTTCTTTACTCACTTCTGTTGGGGCACTTGCCTTTGTAAATGTCATGTCCCCTTATTTGTGTTTAATAGTGAAACATGATAATCGTTTACTAAATTTTTTGTAATGCAGTCACATCAAGTTTGTATCTCTCTATTTCTGATATTACTTCCTTAGTAGCTCCTAGTCTGTATAAACTTTTAGTATTGCGTGTGTCAACTCGTATAACAGTTCAGTAACCAGTCTTGTCTTCTGGAATAACAAACTGTTCCAAGCCTCATGTATGAAATGTCCCCTGATTGTGTTGTGGGTGCTGTAGAGGGTAAGCCCAGTAGTGGAGATGCCAAGTCACTGCTTCTGAGCCAGCAGCATTTGTAATCATTGTTTTATTTCCTAGAAGAGCAGGCTTCACCACACCCCTAGAGCCCCCCCCCCTCTCCTCCCCCCCCCCCCCTGCCCTACTCTGTGGGATAGATAAAAAATGAGGACAGATGTTTTGTTGGGAGGGACACTTTGAATCCTCAGTTGAAACCTGTCTCCATAGATTGAAATTATCAGTAACTAAGCTACCACCAGTATAACTCTTATCTTCATTGGAACACACAAACTTTCCTGCCCACATGGACAGTGTTTTGATAAAGTGATGACCCCTGGTAGAGAATAATAATGGTGTGCTTTACTTAATTATGTTGGAAAAGAAAACCTGTTGAACAGGACTGTCTTTGTTCACTGCATGAAAACGTAAACAACAGTATGATTGTAACTTGGCTTTACCACGTTTTCACATTTTCTTGAGTAATATAGAAAAATGTGAAAATTTTGATAGGAATTTTAAAACACACACATTTATTGTGTAATCTGTGTTGAAGCAACTGTTACTACAAGTTGAAGTATATAAGTTCTCTTTAATAATACATAAAACTTGCATTTATCTTTGGTGCAGTATGGCCAGAGAAAAGTCTGTACATAATATAGAGTTAAACCTTACATATGCATAGTGACATTAATACAGATTATAACATATGATTGCTATAGACAATAAAACAATTGATAAGAAATATGTATGACAATATTAATACAATTTACCACACACATGTTATTTTAGGTATTTCACAGTATTTATATATATATATATATATATATATATATATATATATTAAAAACAGAGATTCCATGACTTACCAAACGGGAAAGTGCTGGTAGATAGGCACAATAAAAAACACACAAACACACACACACAAAATTTCGAGCTTTCGCAATCCCCGGTTGCTTCGTCAGGAAAGAGGGAAGGAGAGGGAAAGATGAAAGGATGTGGGTTTTAAGGGAGAGGGTAAGGAGTCATCCCAATCCCGGGAGTGGAAAGACTTACCTTAGGGGGAAAAAAGGACAGGTATACACTCGCACACACACACATATCCATCCACACATATACAGACACAGGCAGACATATTTAAAGACAAAGAGTTTGGGCAGAGATGTCAGTCAAGGCGGAAGTGCAGAGGCAAAGATGTTGTTGAATGACAGGTGAGGTATGAGTGGCGGCAACTTGAAATTAGCGGAGATTGAGGCCTGGTGGACAATGGGAAGAGAGGATATATTGAAGGGCAAGTTCCCATCTCCGGAGTTCGGATAGGTTGGTGTTAGTGGGAAGTATCCAGATAACCCGGACGGTGTAACACTGCGCCAAGATGTGCTGGCCGTGCACCAAGGCAAGTTTAGCCACAGGGTGATCCTCATTACCAACAAACACTGTCTGCCTGTGTCCATTCATGTGAATGGACAGTTTGTTGCTGGTCATTCCCACATAGAATGCATCACAGTGTAGGCAGGTCAGTTGGTAGATCACGTGGGTGCTTTCACACGTGGCTCTGCCTTTGATCGTGTACACCTTCCGGGTTACAGGACTGGAATAGGTGGTGGTGGGAGGGTGCATGGGACAGGTTTTACACCAGGGGCGGTTACAAGGGTAGGAGCCAGAGGGTAGGGAAGGTGGTTTGGGGATTTCATAGGGATGAACTAAGAGGTTACGAAGGTTAGGTGGACGGCGGAAAGACACTCTTGGTGGAGTGGGGAGGATTTCATGAAGGATGGATCTCATTTCAGTGCAGGATTTGAGGAAGTCGTATCCCTGCTGGAGAGCCACATTCAGAATCTGATCCAGTCCCGGAAAGTATACTGTCACAAGTGGGGCACTTTTGTGGTTCTTCTGTGGGAGGTTCTGGGTTTGAGAGGATGAGGAAGTGGCTCTGGTTATTTGCTTCTGTACCAGGTCGGGAGGGTAGTTGCGGGATGCGAAAGCTGTTGTCAGGTTGTTGGTGTAATGCTTCAGGGATTCCGGACTGGAGCAGATTCGTTTGCCACGAAGACCTAGGCTGTAGGGAAGGGACCGTTTGATGTGGAATGGGTGGCAGCTGTCGTAATGGAGGTACTGTTGCTTGTTGGTGGGTTTGATGTGGATGGACGTGTGAAGCTGGCTATTGGACAGGTGGAGGTCAACATCAAGGAAAGTGGCATGGGATTTGGAGTAGGACCAGGTGAATCTGATGGAACCAAAGGAGTTGAGGTTGGAGAGGAAATTCTGGAGTTCTTCTTCACTGTGAGTCCAGATCATGAAGATGTCATCAATAAATCTGTACCAAACTTTGGGTTGGCAGGCTTGGGTGACCAAGAAGGCTTCCTCTAAGCGACCCATGAATAGGTTGGCGTATGAGGGGGCCATCCTGGTACCCATGGCTGTTCCCTTTAATTGTTGGTATGTCTGGCCTTCAAAAGTGAAGAAGTTGTGGGTCAGGATGAAGCTGGCTAAGGTAATGAGGAAAGAGGTTTTAGGTAGGGTGGCAGGTGATCGGCATGAAAGGAAGTGCTCCATCGCAGCGAGGCCCTGGACGTGCGGGATATTTGTGTATAAGGAAGTGGCATCAATGGTTACAAGGATGGTTTCTGGGGGTAACGGATTGGGTAAGGATTCCAGGCGTTCGAGGAAGTGGTTGGTGTCTTTGATGAAGGATGGGAGACTGCATGTAATGGGTTGAAGGTGTTGATCTACGTAGGCGGAGATACGTTCGGTGGGGGCTTGGTAACCAGCTACAATGGGGCGGCCGGGATGATTTGGTTTGTGAATTTTAGGAAGAAGGTAGAAGGTAGGGGTGCGGGGTGTCTGTGGGGTCAGGAGGTTGATGGAGTCAGGTGAAAGGTTTTGTAGGGGGCCTAAGGTTCTGAGGATTCCTTGAAGCTCTGCCTGGACATCAGGAATGGGATTACCTTGGCAAACTTTGTATGTGGTGTTGTCTGAAAGCTGACGCAGTCCCTCAGCCACATACTCCCGACGATCAAGTAGCACGGTCGTGGAACCCTTGTCCGCCGGAAGGATGACGATGGACCGGTCTGCCTTCAGATCACGGATAGCCTGGGCTTCAGCAGTGGTGATGTCGGGAGTAGGATTAAGGTTTTTTAAGAAGGATTGAGAGGCAAGGCTGGAAGTGAGAAATTCCTGGAAGGTTTGGAGAGGGTGATTTTGAGGAAGAGGAGGTGGGTCCCGCTGTGACAGAGGACGGAACTGTTCCAGGCAGGGTTCAATTTGGATAGTGTCTTGGGGAGTTGGATAATTAGGAGTAGGATTAGGATCATTTTTCTTCGTGGCAAAGTGATACTTCCAGCAGAGAGTACGAGTGTAGGACAGTAAATCTTTGACGAGGGCTGTTTGGTTGAATCTGGGAGTGGGGCTGAAGGTGAGGCCTTTGGATAGGACAGAGGTTTCGGATTGGGAGAGAGGTTTGGAGGAAAGGTTAACTACTGAATTAGGGTGTTGTAGTTCCAGATTGTGTTGATTGGAATTTTGAGGTTTTGGAGGGAGTGGAGCTGGAAGTGGGAGGTTGAGTAGATGGGAGAGACTGGGTTTGTGTGCAATGAGAGGAGGTTGAGGTTTGCTGGAAAGGTTGTGAAGGGTCAGTGAGTTGCCTTTCCGGAGGTGGGAAACCAGGAGATTGGATAGTTTTTTGAGGTGAAGGGTGGCATGTTGTTCTAATTTGCGGTTGGCCTGTAGGAGGATGCTCTGAACAGTCGGTGTGGAAGTGGGAGAGGAAAGATTGAGGACTTTTATTAAGGATAGGAGTTGACGGGTGTGTTCATTGGCTGAGTTGATGTGTAGGTGAAGGATTAGGTGGGTGAGGGCAATGGATTGTTTAGTTTGGAACTGGTATAGGGACTGATGGAAAGAAGGGTTGCAGCCAGAGATGGGAACTTTAAGTGTGAGGCCTTTGGGGGTAATGCCAAATGTCAGACAAGCCCGAGAAAATAAAATATGCGAGCGTAATCTGGCTAGGGTGAAGGCATGTTTGCGGAGGGAATGTAAATAAAACTTAATGGGGTTGTTGTGGAGGTGTTGTGAGGGTGCCATGGTATTAGAAGGTGGAAAGTGTAACATGAGGTTGAGATGAAAATGAAAATAACTGGAGAAAGTAACTGGAGATCTGTTGTGAAAAAAGGCGAAAAAGTGTTGGTTAAAGCTGGGCTATGTTGATCCTGTGGTGAACTTGGGTTGGTAGAGAACGATATGCACATAGGTTAGGTGGTTGTGTTGCCGCCAAAACACGTTAAAGGATGGAGAGATTCGGGAAAATTTCGAAAAAACGGCATGTAATACGTCACCCACTTCCAAACCATAACCAAAAATTTTTTCCGCTTTCAACACTACCGCTGCTATAAAATCCACCGTTTCTAGTCCACAGAGAGTTCATTTCAGCTATTAAACAACCTTTTCGTCTAGTTCTGATAACTTTCGCTTTATTTCCATTTCCGTTCTTCCCACATCACTGATAATTTTTAGCCGCTTCCCACAGGTTTTAACGTCATTATTTCTTCGCCAGACTATTGTTAGCCTCATTTTCATAATCTGCCACCACAAAACCACTATTTCTAACACATTTACACGCCGTTTTTTCGAAATTTTCCCTAATCTCTCCATCCTTTAACGTGTTTTGGCGGCAACAGAACCACCTAACCTATGTGCACATCATTCTCTACCAACCCAAGTTCACCACAGGATCAGCATAGCCCAGCTTTAACCAACACTTTTTCGCCTTTTTTCACAACAGATCTCCAGTTACTTTCTCCAGTTATTTTCATTTTCATCTCAACCTCATGTTACACTTTCCACCTTCTAATACCATGGCACCCTCACAACACCTCCACAACAACCCCATTAAGTTTTATTTACATTCCCTCCGCAAACATGCCTTCACCCTAGCCAGATTACGCTCGCATATTTTATTTTCTCAGGCTTGTCTGACATTTGGCATTACCCCCAAAGGCCTCACACTTAAAGTTCCCATCTCTGGCTGCAACCCTTCTTTCCATCAGTCCCTATACCAGTTCCAAACTGAACAATCCATTGCCCTCACCCACCTAATCCTTCACCTACACATCAACTCAGCCAATGAACACACCCGTCAACTCCTATCCTTAATAAAAGTCCTCAATCTTTCCTCTCCCACTTCCACACCGACTGTTCAGAGCATCCTCCTACAGGCCAACCGCAAATTAGAACAACATGCCACCCTTCACCTCAAAAAACTATCCAATCTCCTGGTTTCCCACCTCCGGAAAGGCAACTCACTGACCCTTCACAACCTTTCCAGCAAACCTCAACCTCCTCTCATTGCACACAAACCCAGTCTCTCCCATCTACTCAACCTCCCACTTCCAGCTCCACTCCCTCCAAAACCTCAAAATGCCAATCAACACAATCTGGAACCACAACACCCTAATTCAGTAGTTAACCTTTCCTCCAAACCTCTCTCCCAATCCGAAACCTCTGTCCTATCCAAAGGCCTCACCTTCAACCCCACTCCCAGATTCAACCAAACAGCCCTCGCCAAAGATTTACTGTCCTACATTCGTACTCTCTGCTGGAAGTATCACTTTGCCACGAAGAAAAATGATCCTAATCCTACTCCTAATGATCCAACTCCCCAAGACACTATCCAAATTGAACCCTGCCTGGAACAGTTCCGTCCTCTGTCACAGCGGGACCCACCTCCTCTTCCTCAAAATCACCCTCTCCAAAGCTTCCAGGAATTTCTGACTTCCAGCCTTGTCTCTCAATCCTTCTTAAAAAACCTTAATCCTACTCCCAACATCACCACTGCTGAAGCCCAGGCTATCCGTGATCTGAAGGCTGACCGGTCCATCGTCATCCTTCCGGCGGACAAGGGTTCCACGACCGTGCTACTTGATCGTCGGGAGTATGTGGCTGAGGGACTGCGTCAGCTTTCAGACAACACTACATACAAAGTTTGCCAAGGTAATCCCATTCCTGATGTCCAGGCAGAGCTTCAAGGAATCCTCAGAACCTTAGGCCCCCTACAAAACCTTTCACCTGACTCCATCAACCTCCTGACCCCACCGACACCCCGCACCCCTACCTTCTACCTTCTTCCTAAAATTCACAAACCAAATCATCCCGGCCGCCCCATTGTAGCTGCTTACCAAGCCCCCACCGAACGTATCTCCGCCTACGTAGATCAACACCTTCAACCCATTACATGCAGTCTCCCATCCTTCATCAAAGACACCAACCACTCCCTCGAACGCCTGGAATCCTTACCCAATCCGTTACCCCCGGAAACCATCCTTGTAACCATTGATGCCACTTCCTTATACACAAATTTCCCGCACGTCCAGGGCCTCGCTGCGATGGAGCACTTCCTTTCACGCCGATCACCTGCCACCCTACCTAAAACCTCTTTCCTCATTACCTTAGCCAGCTTCATCCTGACCCACAACTTCTTCACTTTTGAAGGCCAGACATACCAACATTTAAAGGGAACAGCCATGGGTACCAGGATGGCCCCCTCATACGCCAACCTATTCATGGGTCGCTTAGAGGAAGCCTTCTTGGTCACCCAAGCCTGCCAACCCAAAGTTTGGTACAGATTTATTGATGACATCTTCATGATCTGGACTCACAGTGAAGAAGAACTCCAGAATTTCCTCTCCAACCTCAACTCCTTTGGTTCCATCAGATTCACCTGGTCCTACTCCAAATCCCATGCCACTTTCCTTGATGTTGACCTCCACCTGTCCAATAGCCAGCTTCACACGTCCATCCACATCAAACCCACCAACAAGCAACAGTACCTCCATTATGACAGCTGCCACCCATTCCACATCAAACGGTCCCTTCCCTACAGCCTAGGTCTTCGTGGCAAACGAATCTGCTCCAGTCCGGAATCCCTGAAGCATTACACCAACAACCTGACAACAGCTTTCGCATCCCGCAACTACCCTCCCGACCTGGTACAGAAGCAAATAACCAGAGCCACTTCCTCATCCTCTCAAACCCAGAACCTCCCACAGAAGAACCACAAAAGTGCCCCACTTGTGACAGTATACTTTCCGGGACTGGATCAGATTCTGAATGTGGCTCTCCAGCAGGGATACGACTTCCTCAAATCCTGCACTGAAATGAGATCCATCCTTCATGAAATCCTCCCCACTCCACCAAGAGTGTCTTTCCGCCATCCACCTAACCTTCGTAACCTCTTAGTTCATCTCTATGAAATCCCCAAACCACCTTCCCTACCCTCTGGCTCCTACCCTTGTAACCGCCCCCGGTGTAAAACCTGTCCCATACACCCTCCCACCACCACCTACTGCAGTCCTGTAACCCGGAAGGTGTACACGATCAAAGGCAGAGCCACGTGTGAAAGCACCCACGTGATCTACCAGCTGACCTGCCTACACTGTGATGCATTCTATGTGGGAATGACCAGCAACAAACTGTCCATTCACATGAATGGACACAGGCAGACAGTGTTTGTTGGTAATGAGGATCACCCTGTGGCTAAATATGCCTTGGTGCACGGCCAGCACATCTTGGCGCAGTGTTACACCGTCCGGGTTATCTGGATACTTCCCACTAACACCAACCTATCCGAACTCCGGGGATGGGAACTTGCTCTTCAATATATCCTCTCTTCCCGTTATCCACCAGGCCTCAATCTCTGCTAATTTCAAGTTGCCGCCACTCATACCTCACCTGTCATTCAACAACATCTTTGCCTCTGCACTTCTGCCTCAACTCTTTGTCTTTAAATATGTCTGCTTGTGTCTGTATATGTGTGGATGGATATGTGTGTGTGTGCGCGAGTGTATACCCGTCCTTTTTTCCCCCTAAGGTAAGTCTTTCCGCTCCCGGGATTGGAATGACTCCTTACCCTCTCCCTTAAAACCCACATCCTTTCGTCTTTCCCTCTCCTTCCCTCTTTCCTGATGAGGCAACAGTTTGTTGCGAAAGCTTGAATTTTGTGTGTATGTTTGTGTTTGTTTGTGTGTCTATCGACGTGCCAGCGCTTTCGTTATATATATATATATATATATATATATATATATATATATATATATATATATATATATATATATATTGACAGTATTTAGTTAGGTACGTATGCTTATCAGGATAATAAAATGATATATGTAAAAATAAAAACATACCAGGTCAGTTAATACCGGATAAATCAAAAAGAGCTTTACAACTTTGACCGATATAGAAATCTATTGAGATTAACTTACAGAATCGTTAGATGTTGTTTTATAGCAAACACCTCAAGTTGGATTCAGATAGTGCATCAGCATCCCATTCTGCCACCAGGAGTGCAAAATAGCGCACAGCTAAAAAGGTACTTTCTCTGGTGCAGAGCATGCCCACAGTGTGTGTTGGTTTCATGAAACAAACTGTGAAAAAACTGTTTGGCATGAATTTTGCACCAAATATGCTAAAGAACTTCCAAACAGGCCTACAATTTACTCTTGGCACAAGAACTTTTTTGAGATGGGTTGTACACTGTGACATGACAAATCAGCAGGATGCCATCATGTTGATAATTATGCTAAACAGCTTAGGGAGAGCTGTGCCCATGGTCCACAAAAATCCACATGAGATGCATCTCGTGAGATTGGCATTCCACAAAAGATTCTTTGTTAAGCACGGCGTAGATGTTTACACATGAAACCATAAGGATTCACAATGGCGCAACACATTACAGATGCATATAATGTTGCTCATGACGAATTCTGTGCATAAATGTTGCATTGGATAGAGGATGACAAGACATTCCTGAACACAATCATCTTCAGCAGTGAGTCAACATTTCATATCAGTGGCATGATAAACACTCACAACTGCAGAATATGGGGCAGCAAAAATCCACATAGAACCCTAAAACACATTATGACAGCCCCATAGTTAAAGTGTTTTGTGCTCTTAGCAAATTGAAAGTGTATGGCCCTTTCTTCTTCATGGGGGAAGCTATCACAGGTATTGTGTATCTAAATAGGCTTGAAAACTTCTTAAGTCCACAGACTGACAAAGATGACTGAAATGGAATGCTTTACTACCAGCAAGATGGTGCACCACCTCATTTCCTCAGGGAAGTTCGAGGTTTCCTTGATAATCGTTTCACAGGTTGATAGATTGACAGTGAAGGGCCAATCATATGCCCATCTCACTCCCCAGACTTGACACCACTGGATTTCTTTCCCTGGGATTTCATTAAAGACCATGTATATGTTTCTTGCCTACAAAACAATTTAGCTGACAGGAAATATCAAATCCATGCTCCCATTGCACAAGTTATGTCCAGTTTACTGCAACAAGCAGGACTGTCTTTGTTTACTGCACGAAAATGTAAACAAGAGTATGGTTATAACTTGGCTTTACCATGTTTTCACATTTTCTTGAGTAATATAGAAAAATGTGAAAATTTTGATAGGAGTTTGAAACACACACTAACACACGAATTTACTGTGTAATCTGTGTTGAAGCAACTGTTACTGCAAGTTGCAGTATATAAGTTTTCTTTAATAATACATAAAACTTGCACTTCTCCTTGGTACAGTGTGGCCAGAGAAAAGTCAGTACATAGTACAGAGTTAAACCTTACATATGCATAGTGACATTAATACAGATTATAACACATGATTGCTATAGACAATAAAAATTGATTACCAGTAGGACTGATAGAGAAGATCCAACGAAGAGCGGCGTGTTTCATCATGGGATCGTTTAGCTGGTAAGAGAGCGTATCAGAGATGCTAAACAAACTCCACTGGCAGATGTTACAAGAGGAACATTGTGCACGGAGAGATTTAGTACTGAAATTTCGGGACAGCACTTTACAGGAGGAGTCAGACAACATATTACTTTCCCCCACATACATCTCGCGTATTGAGCATGAGGAGAAAATTTAAGAAATTAGAGCCAATGCAGAGGCTTACCGACAATCATTCTTCCCATGCACTCTTTGCGAGTGGAACAGGATTGGAAGGATCAGATAGTGGTACCGATGGTACTCTCCTCCTCACACCATTAGGTGGCTTGCGGAGTATGTTGTAGATGTAAATGTAGATGTTTGCTGCGTAACAAGTGGTAGTCGTATCGAACCAAAATGACACTTGACACTTTTAGATGAAACTTGAGGTTGTTTGCTACAAGGTAACACATCAACCGAGTCTGTAAGTTATCACAATAAATTCCTGTATCATTCCAAAGTTATGAAGTCCTTTTTGATTCACCTTGTACAAGAGGTAATTTTACATTACAGTACTTCACTTCATTTAGTGAGGAATTCATTTACAAAGTAAAAACCGTGTTCCATCAGAAATAACTTCTACTTGTTTCTTTCTGTATCAATTTGATGTCGGTAGGAGACTAACAGAAATAATTTTCCGTTACCTTTATCCTACTGGTTAATATGATTTATCTTGTGTGTAGGATCATAGAAAGGAGACTGCAGTGAACACCCATGAAAGGTAATTTTGTTAACTTTCAAACAGTGGAAAGCTCAGGTTAGAATTTCAACAGTTTTGAAAAGAGTAGAGTGCTAGTCATCACAAAGATGTAATATTGAGTTGCTAGCTTTCTGTTAGAGATGACTATGCAACTGAAAGGAAGACAAGACAGGAGAAGATTCCCACCAGAAGCATATACCATACTTTAGTCAAGAGGCAAGGCCGAGTTCTGAATTGCAAGTGACCTTATTCCATGTTAATATATTGTAAAGTAATTAAATGACTTCTCCACTCTATCTTCTTTGCAGGACCAGTATAAATTTGTTTATGATACGTTGGAAGAATTTATTGTTTGTGGAAATTCGTGGTTTCCAGTAAAAGAACTATCACAGCGGCTCAAACAAAAATCAATGAAAAATCCTATCACCAAAATGAATGAATATCAGAGAGAGTATCAGGTGAGCAGAATATTGATTTCAGTAGGTATTCCTGTAATCAGTTTTCACTAAAATGCTACAATTAATATTAGTTACCAATTTTAGCTATATTAACTGAATTTATAAGGAATAACATTGCATCAGTTGTTATGGTAATGCTTATGAGTGGATATTATAATGGAAACCCTCATTGTTTATTTCTTGACAATATTTGTTTTAGTTGATCTGCAAGCAGACACCCCGTTTCACAATAGGTGATTGTGCAGGTGGGCACAGAGGTGACAACAGAGAAAAAAATCGGGATGTTCTTATTGTGCCACGTAAGTTAACATGCTGAAAAAAGAATTTGAGAAACACACAGATTTCAGTTAAACTTACTGACCACACTTTAAACCTCAAAATACAGATAAACATGGATGTTATATAAGAAATTATATGAATGTATTGTGAGAGAGAAGGACAAATCATAATTTAACTTAAATGGAAAGAGGAAATTTGAGAACCTGTAATTTATGCTTAATAAATAAACATATGTTCCCACATATAAATGTCTGTGCAATCCAATCTACTTGAACATTTTAAGGAAGTACCTTTGCTTCTCTTTTATTTTATTAAGTTATTAGTTTGGAGTAAGAAAGGAAAATTTAATTAAGAAAAATAAGAAATTATGAAAAACTACACCACATGGATTATTTGGATTTTTTGCAGTGTGTGGGTGGAGTGACACCAAATGAATACTCTCATCTCATCTTTCATGTGATGCCCAGAGTCGATGGAATGCATCAATTTGTTCCCTATTACAAACAAAATTATTTGTAAAGCAACATTTTACATGCCCATTCAATAGAATGGCCTCATATTAGTCTAGTACAACATGAGTTTTATTGATATGTGTTAACAGGAACAGTGAAACATGAAGAATAATCAATACCCCAGCAATGACAGCATTACGGCAGTAGCTACTGCGGTAGCAGTCAGTGTGGACCAGGGTGGTGTGTTCGTTGCTGGAGTCCTGGGTATTCTTTGTGTTCCACTGCTCCTGTTAATACATGTTGGTAAAATGAATATTGCACTAGACTAATTCAGGGCCACTCTATCAAATGGTAACATAAAAATCCACTTTAGAAATCATTTAGTTTGTAATGGGGTGCAAACTGATGCTTTCCCTCAACACGGGGCATTGTGTGAAAGATGAAATGAGCAGTATTTGTTTGAGCAAAAATGAAATTGTAAAAATCTGCCAAAATGCAAGAGAAAATGCAGCTAAATGATTCTTAGGAGGAACACTATTTATAATTTTTTTTGTGTCCATTTCTTAATTGCACTATTCATCTCTCTTCTCCTTAATCAGTCTTTACTTCTCACTTTGTCTTTATTATCTCTGGATTGAAGCTGGTGTAATGCTTAACAATGTACCATCTCTCTGGTGTCTTCCCTTTCTTGTATATACTGCTCGTCCTAACTACAGGTGTGTCTCTCTCATCTTGGGGTCTGAGTGACCTGCCCTTCCTATTTAAATTTCTCCAACCCATCCCTCTCTCCTCCCCTACAGAGAAACTGTTAGTTCCAAAAGGTAGGTAGTAGCTCCCTTTTACAATTGCAGGTTTCTACTGGTGGTACCATAATTTATTAATTCCAGTATTATAATTTCAACTTCTCACAATCATTCAAGTTTTAGGCTAGCTAGGCTGTTCTATTGGCCATCATTTCTGTGGTCTTTCAGGGTCTTTCCTGCTGGTAGATTTATAGCTTCACCTTTTGATAGGAACCTGGCTTTTTGACATACATGAAAGATGTACACAAGCATATCCTATGCACCATTACTTAGATCACTGTATGCTTTTAATTCCCTGTGTGTGTGTCTTCATATTGGAAAATTGTTGTATTGTGCTTCTCATCTGGTAGGACCTTCTGATTGTTGTCATAGCATTCTTGCTGCTTTTAACAGCTAAAATAAAACTAGATGTAATCTGTGCACTTCTTCCTTTAAATTACATTCAGTTCCTTTTGTAATGACCATATCATCAACTTATAAAATTCAATGTTGTATTGTGTCAATTTTCAAATAGAATTTGATCATTATTTCAATGTTCCACTCCTTCAGGAACTTGCCCCACAAATATTAAAAGGTGTAGAAGATACATGGCAATCTGACCTCATCCTTTGTGAGCTCATTCAGTCATTCATTGTGTTCCATAGATCCCATCAAGAAGGATAGCCTTCAGGGATGTGGAACAATGGAAGATGTACAATCACATGAGACTAGGACATCGTAGAAACTTAAATCTGTTTACTGTATTAATAATAAAGTATCGCTATGCTGATTAATGCTAATCGTGCTTATGGCTTGTGAATCTATCAAGTGCATTGGTGAGAAACTTCTACTTTGAGAGAAAGTGCTACCTCCTCAGTTTTGTTACATTAGCTGCTGTTTATCTGCTATTAGTAGCTTAATATTTTCTTGATTACAGTAGTATTTTTCAGAGAAAATATTTTTTACATTGTAAGTTCTGTTTTTAGTGCATCATAACTTGTCATAAAGCTATATAATAATCACTACTGTTTGCCATCTAGCAATATACTGAAATATTACATGCAACTGAAAAAGGCAGGACTACAAAAGTTGAAGGCAGCAAAAAATTGGCCAACAACCTGTATATTAGTAAACATGAAAATAAATTACAATTTGGAGTGTCGTCAAATCTGAGTTGGGAGTAAAGAACAATTGCTAAGAATTTGTCCAAATAAAAATTAAAAATTGATATAATTATAGATCCTTTTCAAATGTCAAACTATTTCAATGATTTCTTCATAAATGTGGCAAAATCAGAAGTAGATATCACTGCCCACCAGGACAAGGTAGATGTCAACTTTGTAAATATAAAACAAAATGCAGACCTTAAAACATTCAAAAGAATTATCCCAAAATATGTGGAAGACGCTGTAGTGTCTTTAAAAACAAGAAATCAATTGGGTGGAATGAAATTCCAACCACTGTAGTTGAGGCTGTTTATAACATCATTTTTCATCCATTGGTTAAAATTATTAATCAGTCATTTGAGGAAGGATATTTCCCAGATGTGTTAAAATATGCTGAAATAAGACCATTGTCCAAGAAAGCCTCACTAGATGACATGGGAAATTACCACCCCATTTCCCTGCTGCCAGTTTTTGTTATGGTGATAGAAAGGATTGTTGCAAAACATCTTGAAAACTTTCATATAGAAAACAATGTTACAATTAAAAATCAATTTGAATTTCAAAAGGGGAAAAATACAATAAATGCTATCAGGGAATTCACTGAAAAGATAAGCTCTGCTTTAGACAATGGTAAAAAGACCACAGTTTTTTTATTATTTTTTATTTATTTATTTATTTATTTTTATTTTATTTTATTTTATTTTATTTTATTTTATTTTTTAACCAAAGCTTTGGACTCAGTCAATCGCTTACTACTACACCAGCTAGAGAGGTATGGGATCGTGGACAGGGCATTGCAGTCATTCAAATCGTATTTGTCAGAAAGAAAACAGAGAGTTATTCTAAATTAAAATGGAAAAAAAAAAAATTCTCGGGCTGGATAAAACTTTGTACAGGGGTTCCACAGGGCTAAATTTTAGGGCCTTATCTTTTTCTGCTGTACATAAATGATTTACCTTTAAACATTGATGTTCACTCTGTTTTATTGTCAGATGACACCTCAGTTTTAATTGAAAATGACAATTTAGAACAAATTCATGATAACGTGGAAAATATAATGGGAAACCTAGAATTTTGGTTTCAGCAAAATGGATTAAAACTCAAGGTCACAAAAACACAATTAGTGCAGTTTAGTGCTAAAACATCATCAGCATCTCCCATAAAAATAGTGCAAATGACCGAAGCAAGTTACGTAAAATTTCTAGGTCTAAATCTGGACAAAAATTTAAATTGGAAGGACATGTAAACTTCTTAGCAAACAAACTAAACAGCCTAGCTTATGTGATGAACGTCTTATCCGGTTCCACCCTTATGGACCCCAAGGAGATAGTCCACCATAGCTGCTTTGAGACTATAATTCGATATGGAATAATTTTCTGGGGAAACTCCATGAATAGCTCAAGATTACTTACACTTCAAAGGAGAATAATAAGAAACATGTGTTTAGCCCAAAAAAGAACATCATGTTGCCCATTATTTAAAAAATTAAAAATACTAACCATTTCTTCTCTGTACATGTACGAAATTTTTATTTTCATCTATAAAAATCAAAGCTCCCTTGACAGTTTTCATTTCAACCACAATTACAGTACTTGTCACAGACACAGTTTCAAACTTCCCTCTCATAATTTAAAACTTTATGCTCAAACACCATTGTACATGGGATTACAAATTTACAATAAATTAAATAACACAAATCTGTTAAATATGGAGTTTGACCCACTAAAGAGATTGTTATTTAATACACTAGTGGAAAAATGTTATTATTCAATTGAAGAATTCATGCAGGACAGTTCAGCAATTTGAAAAGAAAAGAAACAATAAAAATTATGTATTGTATAACAAATAGTTAATATATTTTATAAATTGTATTGCAAGCTGCAAAATCACCATAAGTGTTATATATGTTCTTGTTAAATTGTTCATGTGTAAAAATGCAGAAATACCTGCTGAAATACGTTAATTATTATAATTTTTTTTTAAGTAATGTGATGTGACTCCAGTACAAAAATCTCCAATTTCTAACTGTATGTTATGAGACGAATAAACTACATTCTACGAAAGTGAGATATAGAATATTTATACCCATTTTTCTTTTTATGATGTCATTCACAAATTATCTTCTGTCGTGATTTTACTTCTTCATGACTTCCCATGAATTATAAGTGCCTATAATGTAACAATCAACACTGTACTGTTGAGAAGAGTTTTTTTTTGCCCCCCCCCCCATTGAACTTGTATAGCCAAGCTGTATTTGCACATGGACAAGGATGATCCAACAAGAACTTGGGAAATTGGAACTCCACATTGATCTTTTGATGATGGCCATTTGAAAGCATTAGCAGAACCATGAGGTTTCATAAAGCAGACGGTTATATCTTGCAGCTCATGAGAGACACTTATTACCTGTCCCACCCACCAGTGACTGTCATACACACAAGAAATGAAGTGGCTCTCACTACAAAGTCTTCTAATGTATACTGTGGTCTCTGCATTTCACATGCAGTAACAGGCTGCATTTCATGGAGAACCATTATTGTATTATATGGGCCACTCAGGGATGCAATCCAGTAGTGACTTGATTGACTTCCTACCACAGGCTTCATAGTAGACCACTATTCTCTCTTTTTTAAAACAGAACTCCCCTAATGCACTTTCATTTAGAATTAAGAGCTTCATGTTTGTTACTAATGTTGATATGGTGTGCACAAATCCAGTAGCATCTCTTACAGCATCAACAGCTTCATGCTGGAGATTAAATCTTTTTGCAAGTGTTTACAGAGACCTCCTATCACATAACATGCACTTTTTCCATGACCTGATGCTGAAAATTTCCATTTTTGTCTTAATTCCTGAATTACAGCGTTGAGCAGGCTCATAAAGCTGAAAGTGGTTTTTAAAATGAGATGCTGCACCATCAGTCAAATGCACATGTTTAGGAAATGCATGGCCTCTAGGTGCTATGTCATCAGTTATCATGCTGACAGTGTAGTGTGCATGTGCACTGTCATAAATGAGATCATCACTGACAATAGCAAGACAGTATGATGTCCCAAGGAAGTGAGCAACACACATGATTTTTGATACCATGCCTGTGATGTGTGCCAGTGGTAACTTTGAATTTCATTCTACAAAACAACAGACCAATTCTCAGCAAATCCAAAATGAAGAGCTAATGTGTTGGCATTCTGGGATGTGGTTGATTTTACTTCTGCTATGGCCTGTCTATGGAACGTCTGGATATGATTGTGAGTTATTCCTTTCATGACCCAATGCCTAATCTCTGTAACAAACTTCTCTGGCTCTGCTGTCTTCTTCACCAACTCTCCTCCCTCCCATAACACATAGGTTATGTCATTATCAGTATCCTGAAGGTGTAATGCTTCAACTGTCATCACCTCAGCAGCAGGACACATTGCACACTTCTGGAATCAACATTCGTCTTGTGGCTCTTGACATATGCACAGAAGCATCAGGTTTAACAGACAAGTTTCAAATTAGTGCAGTAAATACATATGCATACTTCCTTCATTGGCTGGTATTTTGCCCATTTCAGACGTAAGGAGTAGAATTTTGTGAGACCAATTTTTAAATTCTGGTTCTCCTTTTTCATTAGGATTATTCTTATTGATTTTGTCACATTTCTTTTTTACCTTTTTAAATTTTTCACTAACAGAGGTAACATCAACCTGGTTAGGACTTCACCTGCTGCAATCTTTGTCATCCCTCAGGAAATATTCCAGAGCCAGAGCCACAGTAAGAACCTGGGCATGCCCAAATTCCTTTCTCATTCTTTTTTATGAGCTTTTGAAATCAAGTAATGTGAGGAAGTGGGTATGTATTCGGTAACTGCTGCTTACAGTAGCTACCTGGTATCAGTATCTTTAACTATACCTTCTCAGTACAGGTGACTGCTGAGATAGCAGTATTTAGGTTTTGAAACCATACATCACATTTTGTGCCCATATCACTGTCTTCAGGTTCTGCACAAAGTGTCTGCATTATACACTTCACAAAGTTTTGAAGATGTTGCCTATGTAATATTTGTTTCTTCCCTTTTTTTTTTTTTTTACATACCCACTTTCTCCTTGTGCTTCTTACCTTTCATGGAAGTTTAAGGGAGGGAGGGGGGGGGGGGGGGGAATATAGTACGGGCTTCAACAGAAATGCTAACATTCAATGCGTCAACAACTTCACACCCAGGAATATAAACATCTGCACTGTCTTCTTCAGTTTCACATTCAGTTGATGGTGATTGTTCAGGTGCGTTGTCACTGAATTTCTTCTTGTAGTGCACAGTGCACAGTGGATGTGATACTAGCACCATTACTTGAGGACCAAGGTATTTCTGGAATTACTCTGACAGATTTCCAGCAACTGTGAAGCATTTTTCACTTTCCTGAAACACCACCCTCTTGTGTCTTTCTTTCATAGTCCACACACATCACTCTTTCAGTACAGTGTTTCCTCACTGACATTGTATCTAACAAAGTTCAAACCAAACACGAAACTTGATGCAGAATGGTTTATGTGCAAGTTCTTACTCATTTGTTATAAATATAAGTGTGCTGGAAACGGTGTTGCCAACATGCATATTGCATGCTAGAAATTCAGTGATGTGAAGCACGCAGAATGTTGAAAAATATTTCTCACTAGTAACATGTTAACCAAACAATATTTTCTGTAACTCTCAAAAGTTTCAGATGGGTGTTTTTGAGTAAATAATTCATAAAAACTTGTAAAAATGCAATTTTTTACACATTTAGTAATAAATATTTACTTAATACAGATAACTGCAGCAGAGAATATTCTGTTTATAATTACATCAGTAGTATCTGGTAATATGACAGAAAAGACAGCATTCTGTGATTTTCAAAATTATAAAAAAAAAACTTTAAGTGGAAAAATTTAATTAAATTTTGTATTTTCATTTAAAATTTGCAAGTTAAAGGAAGTTCATAAGTTTGCAGATGTCAACTAAATTTCAACACATTAATGGGGAGCCTTAATGCAGAACATCTGCCAGGTTTCCAATACTTTTGGTTTATTTGTTCTTTCTTTTTTGTTTTCTCCCTCTCCCTCTCCCTCTACTGTTTTAATAGTTTTTTCAAAGCACTGTGCCATTTACAAAAATTAAGATAAAATGAAAATACTTTATTTCTTAACACTTAAGGTACAGAAGTCTAATATATATTTTTTCCAGAAAACTTAATGACCTCAAGTTAATATGACCTGTATGATTTGAGATGAAATCACACTGTTAGACTTCAAGGCATTTGGCCAAAGCCTTCTTCAGCAAAGAAAACACACACACACGTATATTAACACAAGCAAGCACACCTTATGCGCATATGACTGCTACCATTGGCAACCCTGATCAGAATGCGACTGTCATATGAATAGCAATCTGTAGAGGGGCAGGGTAGAGGGAGAGGTAGCAAATTACGTGTGGGGGGAGAGAAGAGCACTGTCTGGCAGGGCATGCTAGGACTAGATGGTGGCCTGATGAGACTGCCAGGTGCAGTTTCAGGAAGTGGAATGTGGAAGAAAAATGGGGAGCAGAAGAGGAGAAGCAGGGAAGGCAAAGGACAGGTGCGTGCATTGGCAGAGAGTGGCACATAGTGACTATAAGGAGACATGAAAAGGGAGGAGGTGATATGACAAAATGGGCTGAAACTTATGGGTGGAGGGCTAGGGAACAGTAGGTTACCATAGGTTGAAGTGGGGATAATTTTGGGGGTCGAGAATGTGTTGTAAGGGTAACTCCGATCTGCACAGTTCAGAAAAGCTGTTAGTGGAGGGGGGAATTCAGGTGGCCCAGTTTGTGAAGCGGCCATTGAAATCAAGCATGTTACATTCAGCTGCATGTTGTGCCACTGTGTGGTCTACTTTGTTCTTGGCCACAGTTTGGTGATAGCTGTTCATCCTGGTGGACAGCTGCCTGGTGTTCATACCAATATAAGAAGTTGTGCAATGATTGCACCAGAGCTGGTGTATGTCACCTGAGAAAGCAGTCTTGTATGGACGATTTCAGATGTTCTTATGCATGTGACACACTTTTTTTCATAGTATTAAATTACAGCCACCATGAATCCAGCATTTTTGCAATTCTGGAAGATGCAGTCGTGTCTACAGTACCAGCAACAAAAGCTGCAGCTGGAGTGATTGTAGGAACTGCTCAAACAGGTTGAGAATTCCTCCATACTCGATTATGATGATGATGATGATGATGATGATGATGATGATGTTTGGTTTGTGGAGCACTCAACTGTGCGGTTATCAGTGCCCATACAAATTCCCAATCTTTACTCAATGCAATTTTGCCACTTGCACGAGTGATGATGAAATGATGAGGACAACATAAACACCCAGTCGCCAGGCAGTGAAAATCCTCGACCTGGCCAGGGATTGAACCCAGGACCCCGTGATCCAGAGACAGCAACGCTAGCCACTAGACCACAGCTGCAGACTCCATACCCATGCCACACTGATAGCGGACCATGTGCTGGCAGATAAGCTTTAACTCCTGCAGCCCTATCACTGTTCACCAGTTTTGACAAGGCTATGGAAAGTTGAATTACCTGCACTGGTTCTTGTTGCACTGCCAGTTAAGGCATATCATCAACCCAGTTGACAAGGCTGCTTTCTTTCTGTGCAGCAGTGTGAGATTATTTGAAACTAGCTTTCTTACTATGTAGCAATGTGCGATTATTTGAAACTATGCAGAATTTGAAGCCACCTACAGACCCTCAGAAACTTAACTTCGATAACTTTGTCAGTTACTCCTGCAGTATTTTGGTCATTGAACCCATGTTGTCTGAGACATGGATCTCTGATCTGCAAGATCTTTTCGCTTAAGTGCCTGTTTGGGTGTCTCCATTGTGTTACTTTTTATGCGGACTTGCTAGGCCTTGTCCATCCCTTCATTAGCCAAAGTTGCAAAGATTGTTGAAAGACATAAACTTTCCGTTAGTGGTAAGGGATGTACTTTTCAGCAGCTTGCAAGTGGCAGTGTTAGATGTGCATGGCAAATATCCCCCGGAACCCTGTGGGGTGAGCTGAGCCACTGTGTGTTGATGCTGTTGATGATTCAAGTCCAGTGATTTCACAGTGCTATGGCCATCTGTCTGCATTGGGCTTTGCGAGTATGTGTCAATTGTAATGTAATCCCCTGTCACATTTTACTTTGGGTTGTTTGTGTCCCCCTCCTTCCGCACCTGTTTCTGCTCAATCGGCGGGCTGACGGTCCTACCCCATCTGTCATTTGATACATGTCCAACAGGACGGCCCACATATAGAGACCATGTGGGTCCTGCCACATTTCACAAAAGTTTATGACAGTGAGCCTTGGAATGCTTGTTGGAGGCCTACTGTTTTCCCTAGACTTGAAGGCTGATTCCAAGGTCTTGCAAGCATCGCCCCAACATATTCTGCTGTCATTGGTACTGGACGGGTGACAATCAAACTGATTAATGTAGATAGTTGCAGATAGTTGCTGCCTGGCATTGCAACGGCCTCTACATCACATTGTATCTTTTAGTAAATACTGCATGCATTTGAGGGGGAAGTTCTCCATCACTGCCCATCATAAGAATGTGGAACGTCAGTTTACGTTAATGGTAAATACACTGCTGGCACAAAATATTTTTGGTTTACACACTTCAATTGTTTCTGTCTTCCAGATAGTTGACAAAGTACATTTAGTGTCTCAATCAGTCCCCTTTCAAGATTTGGGATCTATGGCCATGCACCCAGATGTTTGAGGATATCTTGGATTGGGCAGAAAATTTCAAGGCACACATCTCTCTTAAGCCATCAGTGATACCTAAATTTTTTGTCCCCAACCTATTCCCTTTGCCATGTGCAACAACTTCAAGGGCAAGTTGCATCATTGAAAGGACCTCGCTATTGTTTCTTTTATTTTGTTGAGTCAGTAGGCCACTCCTTTGAAGGTGCTTCAGAAGCCAGATGGCACCATGGAATTTTGCAGTGATTTTAAACAGTCAGTCAGTGTGCAGTGAGGCACAGATTCATATCACTTTCTGCACCCAGAAAAGTTGTTGGTGAAGCTGTCAGGATGCTAATATTTTCCAAGACTTGTGCAATGCATACCTGCAGTTTCTGTCGGGCACAGCTTCTCAGCATTTCTTGGTGCTCAAGGGCCCCTTTGGGCTTTACCAGTTCACTCACTTGCCTTTCGGAATTTCATCTGCATTAGGAATGTATCAATGATATTTTGAACAGTTGATTCAGAAGATTTCCTGTTGTGTAAACTACCTCAGTGACTTCTGAATAAAGGAACTCTAACAAGATAGGAACATTTACAAAATCTGCAGATGGTTTTTCAATACATTCTGGGAAATTTCCTTGGTTACAAGGTGGAAAAATGCAGTTTTTTTTTTTCCTTTCCAAAGATGTATTTTTGGGAGATGTGCTTAGCAAAGATCTCTGTATGGTGTTCAAACTCTTTGAGCCCCTAGAGATTGAATTGCACATAAAGTTTCATTCCATCTCCTGGGGTTTAGAGCCTGGCTTGTTGTCAAGCCACTGTAGGCTTGTATACCTTATGTACCTACCGACAGTGATGATTCATGTTGTTGTCACATCTTGTATGGTTAGTAAAAGGAGAAAAGCAGATACTTCAGGGAAAAAGACTGCTGCTCCTCCTCTTTTATTATTATCAATTGATTTTATCTTGCACTTTGTACTAAGCATTTTCAGAAAACTGTTATCAGCTGCCTTTATATTGGGAATGTTAAAACATATTTGATATGAAGACTTGTGTTTTGAGGAGTTTACAGCCTCAATCCAAATATTCTCAGAAATTATAAAAGGAGTAACTAGTAAGGTATTCCTTTACTTGATTTTTAAATGTATGAGAATTTTCAATTTCCTTTCTGGTGTCTGCTGGTGATCTGTTTATGACTTTTGTATCAGAGTATTAAACTCCATTCTAAATTCTAGACAAGGATGCGTATTCTGCATGGAAAATGTTTGTATGTCACTTATTGTGGTTGCGAACCCCACAGATCATCATAAATTTACTATTATTATGAACCACAAGTACTATGAGGGTGTAAATGTTTCATCATGTGGATGTAATAACCCCAAGATCCTTTCAGAAGTTTCTGTGAAACGTTCAGTCACCAATTTTATATGATATTCTAATTGCTGGAGAATAAATACTGTTTTGTTTGTAGCTACAGAAGATTATGCCAGAGGGCTATATTGAGAGAAATTGTGATAACAATATTATCTGCAAGTTGATGCAGTGAGAGCAATTTCTGTGTGAAAAACAGGCAGAAATGAGCATTTTGGTTAACTTCTCCACATGCTAGTGCCTGCTAAGTTTGTTATTGTTGAAATGCATAACTTGGATGGTTTGTTAAGCATAACACGCAGGACAAAATACAGACTAAATAAATGAACACCTAGTAGGATTTGGTTAACAGTGAAAGATTTCTTTCTTAGTCATAATTGCTGCTGTGGAATATGTGATAAGCTCTACAAAACCAGTGTCTGTTATGTGCCTGCTAATGGCCTTGTACAATACAGTCTGTACATAACTGTTAACAACAAGTGGTATGTCAATTTTCGTACATCATTTCTCATTTGATAGTTTAGAATACTGATGCTAATACTCCAGCAGAGATGGAAGCCACAAACCAGAAAAGTGGCATTTTGTTAATGAATGGTCTCACCAGAGAGACTAGACACAGCATTGATGAATCAACAGTGTCTCTGTGTGTCCTCACTGTCTACAACTGTACTCCTCTTTGGAGAATCGTTGGATGAAACTGCTTTGGTCTGCTGATTTCGGTATTCGGCACCACATCTGGTAAAACTGTGCAAACTATGTCTGTATCTTTGTCCAGTGCTGCGTCAGATACTGTACTTAACCATTGAGATGCCTGGGAAATTCACATATAAATTTCATTCTCTTTGAGCGCTACTTCTGGTACATGTAAACTAATTTTGTTTTTGTACTAACTTTATGTGAAATTGTGTGATTTTAGTCATTCTCTTAGTTATGATACCAGAAAGACGAAGTACTTCCATCACCTTCAACATTATATGTAATTATCAGTGAGAGTTGTGAATGTACATTGGGTTAATCCTAGGTTTTAGCACCATTTTTACATACAATATGTCTAAAAGAAGAATCAAGGTTAGGTTAATTGAAATACACATTTCTTGCATGTTGAATTTTGTCACTATTCAAGTGTATGTCATATTATGAAATTTTTTATAATATGTTTCTTGTCTGTTACAGCTGATAACTCAAGACCTTACCTGACATCATTTCAAGGAAACAACTTCACAGATTACATTAATGCTGTGTTTGTTGATGTAAGCTTCTTACAATATTAATTATAATACAATAACTCTCTCTTATGTGTTTTGGGGAGATTTAAAATAGTTAAATACATATGATTATAAGCTAGTGCAAAATGTTAATTACAGGAAATATTCAAAACATTGATTATGCTACATACTTTCTGTGATCCACATGGAATGTTGTCATATGAAACATCATTTATCTATAAGATTGAACACCTACTTGAATCGATGATAACAAGCAACCAGTAGAACCTATAAAATTTGATATTTTATTGATATATACTGTATCACTATTCCAGAATGAATTTCTGCTATGTAGTAGAAATTGCTCTGATATGGAACTGTCTCATAGATGGAAACTGGACTCAAACCCAGGGGCTTTGCCTTTCATAGGCAAGTACTCTACAGGCTGAGCTAATCAAGGATCACTCAAGACCCATGCCCACAACTTATTTCCACTAGTACCGCATCTCCTACCTTCCAAGCTTCACAAAAGCATGGAAGGCAGGGGATGAGGTACTGATGAAAATAAAGCTTTGAGGATGGGTCATGAGTTGTGTTTCACTAGCTTAGTCAGTGGAACACTTTCCTACAAAAAGTGAAGGTCCTAGGTTTGCCCATTCTGGCGCACAGTTTTTGTCGATCAGAAAGTTTTATATTCCTATCATCTTAATTGTAAGGGGTACAATTGTATGATAATGATTTGCAATGTTATTGCCACTGCAGGGCTACACAAAACCGAGAGAGTATATAGTGACAGAATGGCCTCTGAAACATACACTTGGAGAGTTCTGGTCACTGGTATATGATTATGAATGTTCCGCAGTGGTTGTGCTGTGCGTTCCTCCCCATAATTCGGTGAGTAAAATTATTGTTGTGAAAAAAGTAGAAACAAATCCTTATTGGACTTAGTAAAATATCAAAGTGTTATGAAAGATAAGCAGAAATGCTACTTACTCTGGACAGAAAAAATTATAATTAGGCACATTCTGTGAATCTCATAGAGAATAGTTTTTAGAATGAGGAAATAAGTCAAAATGTACATTTACTTTAATTTAAGTGTAATGCAGTGTTATAATTTCATTTTATTGTACTATAGTGCTAATTGTAATTGAGAACCATTTTAACAAAACTCAATAATACTATTTATAAAGTTTTACAGTAGAGGTGTTTTTTAGCTTTATCCAATATCACTGATTAAAAAAATGGAAAAAATTAATGCTGGTCATCCATGTTGAAAAGGGTAGATGAAAGAATAATTGTAGTTGATCAGTAACAGTCTTTATTGAGGAAAAAAGCTACAGAATTACAATTTTTTGCAAAATTCAACATATCCACTTTTTCATGCATATTTCTTCTATATTTTATTAAAGTTGGTGTTATCAATATGAATTCTAAGCGTTTAAATTCAGTGGGCTATATTACATTTTGTAAATAATATCAGAATAAGAAGTTAGCAATGCATTACTAAATTTACATTTTTTTCATTAAGTTAACCCATGAACAGAAGTTTCCACTATAACAAAACCTGTTTCTTACATCTTAAACACATTATGACACTCTTAACTGAAGAACATCCAGATTGGAATAATGAAAGTATTGTGAAAGAGGGTAGATTGCTACTCACCATGTAGCGTAGATGTTGAGATGACTCATGATCTCAACTATATGGTGAGTAGCAATCTGTCATTTCCAGAATATTATTGAAACTCTTACTGATACTTTCAAGTGACAACTAAAGCAATACTATGTTTTAATACAATATTGAATTTAATGCTGCATGAAATTCAAAAAATACGAAAACACAGTCCTCTTTAATGTAAAGGTCCGTCATAGTTTGGCAATTTTGTCTTTAGCATCATTAGCATTCCTTTGTACAACTTTTGAATAAAACACAACACTTAACTTTCCTCTGAATCACTTTCACAATAAGACATCAACTTCCTCATGTCATGAGCCTTATTTGTGCTTACATGATTCACTGATGAAAGTTGAGGTGCTTCAGACATCACAGAACACCTTCTCTTTCCAGGTTTCAGCACCTCAACGTTCATCGGTGAAGCAAAGTAAGTATTTTGAAAAAGGCTTTGTGCCTTGGTCTTAGGGCTTCTTACGTAATGCAGTGCTCTTGCCTCAGATATCTTAAAAGGGAATCCAGCTTCGATTATACATTTGGAGATTTATTTCATATCTTAGCTATACCAGTCTTTACCCCAAAATGTAACCTCATTAAACATTCCCAAAATGACATGATCTTCTGAGGACAGAGTGATTGTTTTGTGTTTTCTTATTTCTGTTTCAGTAAGGGCAAAAATCCTGTCTGGAGGCAAGTAGCTACACCCACATACAGGGAAATAATGTGGAATTCCTTTAAATACCTTTGAGCGTTCAGTGTAACTTTTAAGCATTGCCATCATTGTGGAGTTTTTGGTTTGGGAGAGAGAAGAATGAGAAAATAATCTGAGACTAAGATTTTTGCACCCTCTTTCATCAGATCTTGTTCTAAAGAATTTAAATAGTCTCTCTCAGCCGATGCAATTTCATTTGCTCCCTATCCTTAGCCAGTCTCAAGCTATGTGTAGTTAACTACTTCGTGTGCTTTCTTTTCTGAATATTTTAATATCATACAGTTATACCACCAGACCCATCTGGAGTAAAATATTTCACCAATAGGCAGTTTGGGTACTGTTTATTCTGCTGGTGGTCAAAACAGTCACAGTATTGTTTTTATTTTCGTTTAAAATATTGAAAAATCTTTTTGCCTTTATATTGTGTAACCATAGTCTATTCTTATATGTTTTTTTTTTTTTTATTTCATGTCTTGAACTGACTTTAACTCTACAACAAAGTGCACACAAGCTGAGCAGCTGTCAGTTTGAGGACTTCCAAAGCCCAGGTTGAAACATTTTTATACTTTGAAAGGGAACAACCTAAACTCAAGAAACATTTGGCCCATCATGCATTTTTTTTAAGTTTTAACCCTGGTGGAAGATATGACCATTTAACTTTATTTTTAGAGCAATGAGAAGGCATTTATACTTACTTACATATATCTTTCTCAGTGAACTACATCTGCTCTTCATCCCTTTACGGCAGCTTGCAAGCTCATCCACTTAAATTCTCCTTAGTAGTACACCTTCCAGCTTACATCTTTTGGCTCTGTCTGTAGACATTCCTGGAAAAATATGTATGAAATAAAAGTAACCTGTTCCAGTAGTTATTTTCATTCTACAAACTTTTTGGTTAGGATGTAAAAGAAATCAGACTTACTCAGTTACTTTTCTGAATGTTGAGGTACATGTTGGAATCCCTCACCCTTCTTCATCTCTTATATTGTAGGAATCAACAATGGAAACTCCAGGTAGGAATGTCAACAATGTAGGAATAGACAGAGTGCTACTTACCATATAGAATACATGTCAAGTTGTAGACAGGCACAATTAAAGGACACTTACAAATGGCTTTTGGCCATAGCCTTCACCAGTAAAAACAACGCACGCACGCACGCACGCACGCACGCACACACACACACACACACACACACACACACACACACACACACACACACACACACACACACACACACGCGCGCGCGCGCGCACAAAGCAAGCAACCCTCATGCACACGTGACTGCCAACTCCCACGATCTTGGGCCACAATTCAGTGGAAGCAGTGGGGAATGGGAAGGGGAAGGGATAGTAGTGCAATAGTAGTGCACTGGGGGGGGGGGGGGGGGGATAAACACTGTTTGGTACAGTGTGCTAGACTGCCAACAGGCGCAGTGTTGGGAGATTGTGGGACAAGGAGGTGGCAAAAAAGGAGCAAAAGAGGAGAGGAGTGGGGAAAGATCAGCAAACATGTTGGTAGAGGGCTGCAGAGAAACAGGATGGGAGATGAGAATTGGGAGGATATGGTAGAACAGAGGGGATGGAAACTGTTGGTTGCAGGTTGCAGGCATGGTATGTTGCTGTAGGTTGAGGCTGGGATAATTATGGAACCAGAGAATGCATTGTAAGAATAACTCCCATTTGTGCAGTTCAGAAAAGCTGGTGGTGAAGGAAAGATCCAGATGACTTGGGTAGTGAAGCAGCCATTGAAATCGGGCAGGGCCATCTGTGAAGGCAGTCATGTCATTTACCAACTCTGCTCCATTAATTACACAGCTTTTTATGTTGGTATGACTACCAACCAGCTGTCCACCAGGACAAACGGCCACCATCAAACTGTGGCAAAAGCAAAGTAGATCACCATGTGGCACCACATGCAGCTGAACAAATCACACTTGATTTCAATGGCTGTATCACTACCTGAGCCATCTGGATCCTTCCCTCCACCACCACCTTTTCTGAACTATACAGATGAGAGTTATCCTTACAACATATTCTCTGCTCCCATAATTATCCCAACTTCAAGCTACGGCAACATACTGTCCATACAACCTCCAGCCAACAGCTTCTACTCCCTCTGTCCTATCATCTCCTTCCCATTCTCATCTCCCACTCTGTTTATTGGCAGCTCTCTGCCAACACATCCCCCTGTCTTTCCCCACTCCTCTCAGTTTTTGCTCATTTGTACCCATCTCCCCGCCCCACAATCTCGGGTTGCTGTACCTGTTGGCAGTCTCACAGATTCCACCAGACAGTGTTCATCTCTCTCCACACCCATGCACTACTATTCCTCTTCCCCTTCCCCTTTCCCCCTTTCCCCCTTTCCCCCTTTCCCCATTTCCCCATTTCCCCCTTGCCCCATTTCCCCATTTCCCCCTTGCCCCTTGCCCCTTGCCCCTTGCCCCTTGCCCCTTGCCCCTTGCCCCTTGCCCCTTGCCCCTTGCCCCTTGCCCCTTGCCCCTTCCTGTTCCCCACTGCCTCCAAATTGCTGCTTGCATCCCATGTGGTGATCTATTCCAATCCAACATGCTGGAGTTGGCAGTCGACATGGGTTCTGTGTGGTAAGTAACAATCTGTCTTTTCCTACATTGTTGCTTATATGATATGAGACTGACACAGATCTTTATCTACTTTTATCATTCCCCTTCCTTCTTTGTCTTTCAGGAAAATTCCCTCTCATGCATCATATTAAGAAATTTCATAATAGTTACTGCAACTGTAATTCCCAGAACATTGTCTGTTCCTTCATACATACATGCATGCATGCATGCATGCATGCATGTGGAACCATGTATCTGTCTCCTATCTGTACTAATGTCAGTCACTTGAAGTTATCATTTGTAGGGGTGGTTTTAATGTTGTATTCATAGTGTTCACTATTTTTGAGTAGAGACAAGTACTGCTACTGAAAAAGTAAAATTGTCATCAAAATAACAAGTTGTAGGATTAACACAATATTCTTATAATACGTTTCCATATTCTGCAACTATTGTCTGTTCAAACCTACCTGTCATTTTACACACATCAAAAAAAGTTTTGCATCACCTCGGTTCCAAGAGTTCTGGAACCTCCAAAAAAAATTGGAATAGAGATCAACATAAACATCATTTCCGCAGTTTTTATTGCTAATGGAAACCACACATTGCATGTTGTACCACCATACAGCGAGACCTTCAGAGTTGGTGGTCCAGATAACTGTACATACCGGTACCTCTAATACCCAGTAGCACATCTTCTTGCATTGATGCATACCTGTATTTGGTGTGGCATACTGTCCACAAGTTCATTAAGGCATTGTTGGTCTAGATTGCCACATTCCTCAATGTCGATTTGGCGTAGATCCCTCAGAGTGGTTGGTGGTTCACGTCGTCCATAAACAGCCCTTTTCAATTTATCCCAGGCATGTTCGACAGGGCTCATGTCTGAAGAACATGTTGGCCACTCTAGTCTGGTGATGTCATTATCCTGAAGGAATTCATTCACAAGATGTGCACAATGCAGGTGCGAATTGTCATCCATGAAGACGAATGGCACGCCAATATGCTGCTAATATGGTTGCACTATCGATTGGAGGAAGGCATTCACGTATTGTACAGTCTTTATGGCTCCTTCCATTACCACCAGCATGGTACATTGGCCCCACATAACACCACCCCAAAACAGCAGGGAACCTCCACCTTTCTGCACTCACTGGACAGTGCATCTAAGGTGTTCAGCCTGACTGGGTTGCCTCCAAACATGTCTTTGACGATTGTCTGGTTGAAGGCATATGTGACACTCATCAGTGAAGGGAACATGATGCCAATACTGAGCGGTTCATTTGGCATGTTGTTGGGCCCATCTGGTTGCAAAGATGGACCTCGTCATGGACGTCGGGAGTGAAGTTGCGCTTCATCCAACCTATTGCACACAGTTTAAGTCGTAACATGATGTCCTGTAGCTGCATGAAAAGCATTATTCAACATGATGGAGTTTCTGTCAGGGTTCCTCCGAGCCATAATCCATTGGTAGCACTCATCCACTGCAGTAGCAGCCCTTGGATGGCCTGAGTGAGGCATGTCATCGACAGTTCCTATCTCTCTGTATCTTTTCCATGTCTGAACAACATCGGTTTGGTTCACTCTGAGATGCCTGGATACTTCCCTTGCTGAGAGCCTTTCGTAGCACAAAGTAACAATGCGGTTGTGATTGAACTGCAGTACTGACCGTCTAGGCAAATTTTAACTACAGACATCATGAGCCGTGTACCTCCTTCCTGGTGGAATGACTGGAACTGATTGGCTGTTGGACCCCCTCGGTCTAATAGATGCTGCTCCTGCATGGTTGTTTCCATCTTTGCATGGGTTTATTGGCATCTCTGAACAGTCAAAGGAACTGTGTCTGTGTTACAATACCTACAGTCAACATCTGTCTTAAAGAGTTCTGGGAACCAGGGTGATGCAAAACTTATCTTGATGTGTGTATTATGTTGAATTAACAAATTAATAATTTACTTTGCAAACCTTACAATTGTGTACTGTGACTTCATTTACAGTACATTTTCTCACATCTTGAGAAGAGACAAGAGTAAATCAACATTATTATATTATTCTCTTAACTCGTGTTATTTGTAATCAAGTAGAAATTATTGTTGTTGAAACAATGGTATGGTGAGTTCTGGTTCAAAAAGGAATTTCAGGTTTTTTTAAACATTTTATAATACACTACTGGCCATTAAAATTGTTACACCATGAAGATGACGTGCTACAGACACGAAATTTAACCGACAGGAAGAAGATGCTGTGATACGCAAATGATCAACTTTTCAAATCATTCACACAAGGTTGGCGCCAGTGGCAATACCTACAACATGGTGACATGAGGAAAGTTGCCAACCGATTTCTCATACACAAACAGCTGTTGATCGCCGTTGCCTGGTGAAACGTTGTTGTGATGCCTCGTGTAAGGAGGAGAAATGTGTACCATCAGGTTTCTGACTTTGATTAAGGTCGGATTGTAGCCTATCATGATTGCAGTTTATTGTGTTGCGACATTGCTTATCCGCATAGCTGTAATGGATCGTGCAGCCATGTCTCGATCCCTGAGTCAACGTTTGCATGACAACAACCATCTGCACGAACAGTTCGATGATGTTTTGCAGCAGCATGGACTATCAGCTCAGAGACCATGGCTTTGGTTACCTTTGACGCTGCATCACAGACAGGAGCGCCTGCGATGGCATCAACGATGAACCTCGGTGCACGAATGGCAAAAAGTCATTTTTTCGGATGAATCCAGGTTCTGTTTACAGCATCATGATGGTCGCATCTATGTTTGGCAACATCGCGGTGAACGCACATTGGAAGCGCGTATTCGTCATTGCCATTCTGGCATATCACCCGGCGTGATGGTATGGGGTGCCATTGGTTACATGTCTCGGTCACCTCTTGTTTGCATTGACGGCACTTTGAACAGTGGAAATTACATTTCAGATGTGTTATGACCCACGGCTCTACCCTTCATTCGATCCCTGCGAAACCCTACATTTCAGCAGGATAATGCATGACCGCATGTTGCAGGTCCTGTACGGGCCTTTCTGGATACAGAAGATGTTCGACTGCTGCCCTGGCCAGCACATTCTCCAGATCTCTCACCAATTGAAAACATCTGGTCAATGGTGGCCGAGCAACTGGCTCGTCACAATACGCCAGTCACTACTCTTGATGAACTGTGGTATCATGTTGAAGCTGCATGGGCAGCTGTACCTGTACATGCCATCCAGGCTCTGTTTGACTCAATACCCAGGCATATCAAGGCCATTATTACGGCCAGAGGTGGTTGTTGTGGTTACTGATTTCTCAGGATCTATGCACCCAAATTGTGTGAAAATGTAATCACATGTCAGTTCTAGTATAATATATTTGTCC
The DNA here is from genome assembly GCF_023898315.1 of Schistocerca nitens. Classification (NCBI taxonomy): domain Eukaryota; kingdom Metazoa; phylum Arthropoda; class Insecta; order Orthoptera; family Acrididae; genus Schistocerca; species Schistocerca nitens. Next base: position 166,919,186 of record NC_064619.1, read on the forward strand.
AATGAATACACGTTTATCATCTGCTTTTCTTCTTGGTGTAGCAATTTTAATGGCCAGTAGTGTATTACTAAATGAAATGTCACAGGCCATTAGGTTGCATCTTCTGCCCTTTATTCATTCTATTCACATCATCACTTTTCGTCATAAGCATATTCAGACAACACTAGGCATAACTGGCAACCCCTATTGCCAAAACCTTTACACCAAAGAGCTAACTTTAAATTTACTCTAGTTCTATCAACATTAACATTTTGATAAAAGCAAAAGAACTTCATTGATTGTACTTATCTTCTTATCTTTTAGTAATAAATTGTATTACATACTATTGTACTATAATACAGCTTTTCCACAAGAACTTAATCTGTGATGAAATGACAAAGTATATAAATGCTTCTTGAATTAGCATCATTTGGGTCCATGCTCAATTCACAGAAGCATTTCGTATTGATTTGTGGGTGTGCTCAATACAATTGAGTTGATGGTAATAATAGTAGTAATAAGTAACAAAACGCCAACAAATTATGTTCCACATGAAATATTAATATATCATAGACTTCACTAAGATGATGTATCATGTTGTTTATCAAAAATGCTGTGGCATTCACCAGTTTCATTCCACTATTCAAGTTCAATTTACCAAAAAAGTTCCTCTAACTCAGTAGTAACTGAAAATATGCAGAATGAACTACTTTAATTTTTTAATCACCTCTATCCCTGATCATGTGTACCACAAACATAACTGATTAATGCTAGGCAGTGTGTTTTCTAGTCAAGATTGTGGTCTATCTTTAATCCCCAAAACTCAACCCTTTCTGCTTGTTATATTTCATTGTATTAAGAGCAAATGGCTCTGAGCACTATGGGACTCAACTTCTGAGGTCATTAGTCCATTGTATTAAGAGACTATTATTGTAACTTGTGGGGTTCTGTGAGAAGCACGGAACTGTATGTATGAAATCTTGTTCAAATTCTGTGATAATCCAAGTGTCTTGATCCATCTATTGATTTTTTTCATTAGCTGTGTTTTTAGTAAGGAGACTGGTACAACGTTTTATTCTTATCAAGTCCTACAAGGTCAAAAATTGTTACATTCATACTCTTATACAGTCAGAGTACTACACACTTGGAGTAGTCATATTTAGCTAACAATATGAAAGCTACCTTAGTTGTCAAAGTAATCTTTTGCAAGAGACTATCAGTTTACAGTTCGGTATGTACTCGGTTCTTAATTTCAAGCTTTTTTTCCTGTTGCCATTTGAAATTAAGTTCTTATTTCTTCAGAATTTGTATTGCTCTATGTGTAAGATATTTGCATTATATTTCAGCAAACATTTCCATCTTTTTGGCCAGAAGGGAGGCATTCCAAAAAATATGGACCTGTTTTTACAATTGATCATATTTCACACAACCACTACACGAACATCAAGACATGGGTATTCCGCATTAATAAGAAGGTAATAACTATTTTTATTCTCACAGATCCAGACAAATCTGTTCATAATAATTGATACTTTTGATATTTAATTTTATGAAAAGTTATTAACTTTGCATGTACTTCAAATGTATTATTTTTCTTTTTTAAGTAATGTAAGTGGCCTAAATCTGATTACAGTAGCTTCATGTCATCTTTGAATCCTTCTGATGTCATGAAGTTCCAAAAAGCTCCACGGTGCTATGCTCCTTGGGAATACATGGTTTGTTACTGCTGTTTGTAAAAGAAAATATGTTTCTAAACAGCTAATATACAGGCCTGTTCCCATCTCCATACATTAGTAGCAACTATCTTCTAGTGGCATGAAAATGCATTTTAATACATATATAATGACTACAGTTTATTAAAGAAAAAGATAAACCCCTTATCTCTGCAATACAAGTTTATTTTCAATACCCATTCAGTGGTATGTTAAACCATTATCTTCCTTCCTTCCCTCCCCTTTTATCAGTATCCATTCAGTGCGTGAAATGACTAATCAGTTACCATAAGTCGTAAACAGTAAAAAATGATAAACATGTAAATAGCATCTGTGTACTAAATTCTAAAATTGGACATTGGTGACGACAACAACAGAAAGTGTAAAATAATAACACTCAGATAGTCAGACTGTTCTAGCATCTGTGTACTAAATTCTCAAATTGGACATTGGTGACGACAACAACAGAAAGCATAAAATAGTAACACTCAGATAGTCAGACTGTTCTATTTTGTAGAATAAATAAGAAAAAAAAATGAACTAAGGTTTTGAAAATGTGTTTGTGTTACTTTCCTATTATCTCTACTTTCAAGATATAGGGAACATATTCAGAGTGCTATGTATTTATAATTGTTTGCTTTTCTATTGTAAGACTCTTGTTCTATATTTTAGTTTCATCAGATGCTACAAGGTTGTTTCATTTTGTTGACATCTCATCTGGGGCTTTAGTAGTAACATCAACCTACAAATTCAGTATCAGAGGAAAATGCTAGTAAATCTTCTAACACAATGACTACTTGATAACTGAAACTAATCAAAGAAAAATGTTGAAAGCTCAACTATGTGTGTAGTGCTGCTAACTGTACAGTGTCTCATAAATGCATGCGGCATGAGGAAAGGGCCTTCTGCATATGCATTTGCGCATTTGTAAGAACGACAATTGACAAGATGTCTATCATGAAACATCTTTACTTCAGAATGTTGTTAAGAATTTCAAACTTTTTCTTTTCCTCTTGACTGTTATTTTCTTGTGTAATACAGATCCCAATTTCAGTCAGGATATTTAGTACTTTTTAAATTTCACAACCAAAGCAAACGAGGGAATTAAAATGTTTACCTATTACAAAGCATTCAAAAGGATGTCTTTTTGTTCATTGTAATTACCTTAAATACTCTGCAGGAAGCTAGAAATATTCTATGTCATGAAGTTACAGGATTTCCCTTAAGCATTAAACTATAATGCAACCAGTCCTTTGGAGGGCCTTTAAGGGAACCACTCATGACATAAATAATAGTTCATGTAGTGATTCTAAATGAGTTGTATATTTTTGTGTACAGGGTGCAGATTCTGTATGAAGTTAAATGATCTAGTTGCCTGTGGGGCTCTGTATGGCTTTGTGTGCAACATGATGTTTGGACAGTTTTACTTTATAGAAACCTGATACCGATTCTTTGTATACTACTATTCTGAGAAGCTCTACTTTTCCTGACATGACACACAAAGATGGGTGTATGGGTGTCATTTTCCTACAGGACAGTGAACCACTCAACTTGCTATCCAAAGGCCCATGATTTCTGAATAATACTTTTCTAGTCTCTTGTGGAGAGGTAATGCTGGATTAATGAACTGCTTCCATGTTCACCTTACCTTTTTAAGAACTGGTTTGTGCAACTCAAATGAGAATCTGTTTAGGTCCAATTACACTGTATGCCGTGAAGGGAGCTCTACAAAATATTTCTCTTGATTATAGTGTGTTTTTTAACTTATGTTCCAGTAAAAAGGCTGTACCTTTACTCCATGTTTCAAGATAGACATAATATACATAGTTTTCATTATGTTTTTATGATATGCTTGTATTATAAAATTATTTATGTCTTTTAACATCATCATTAACTTTCTTCTGCATGCATCTTTGCTTTCTTCTTTGAATTAAAGACATTGATAATCTGAATGAATTCAGAATGTCTTACTGAGTCAAGCTCTTTTGAAGTTAGAAGCATGCTATTGTGCTAACAAGAAGTATTTGTTTATAATTTGAGCAACTTATTAACTGCTGCTTAAAAATTTAATAGCATGCTTTGTGTGTACATAGGACTGTAGAACAGGTCACAGGCCCGCAGTTGTTATCACTGGACAAGAAAATAGAAAGGTAGGAGAAAATACTTGCATATATCTTATGGATATATTTTATTTTTTCATCTTTGACAGTTATCATGAGACTAAAATGTAATTACTATCATAAGAAATCTTAAACATTCTCACTTACCTGCTTAGTTTTATGTAGAATACCTTTTTTTCATAATATCAATGATGCTAAATAAAGTTAACTGCAGTTGTAAATTTAGAATGGTCAGAATAATGAAAATAACAATTGTAAACTACTTGTTCAAAATGATAATAGCTACAGCTTTTCTGTAAGTACTCACTTCAGTTCATAAATAGAAGAAAAGGCCCTTCTACCAATCTGGTTTGATGCGAATTTGCATCCTGCCAGTGCACTACCAATTCTTTGTGTAAGTATACTTCTTAATATACCCTTATGCGACTGAGCTTCACTGGTACTTCACTTACACATCCTAGAAAAAACACTCAATCAGTTGTGATATAGTGTCCATTAAAAACTTTCCTACACAAAGCATTAGCTTTCTTTAATAATGCTGTTTTATCTAAACTGTGTCAACAGATTGGCTATCTTTGACAGCTTTGGAAGCATACTCCATCCTGCCATCTTTTGGACTGCCATGATTAATTTATTTTTACAGGCATTCCTGATGCTGTGAATTACCAGCAGCTTCAAAACAGATCAACAGGCACTCAGTTCTGTTTGCATGCATTGTAGCTTGCAACCACTGCCTGCCACTCTCTCATAAACTGTAGTGTAATGTCACTACAGTCTGCTTCTCTCTCACAAAGAGGTGATTTATGATTGTCTCTGAAGTGCACATCACTTAAATATAGTGTAGCTGTCTCAAAGAATGTACAGACACATGCAGCAAGTCTTTTAGGTGATACATATATGCTATACATGTAGTCGTATCATCATCATCATCATCATCTGCCATTCGACATTCACTGCTGGCTAAAGGCCCCTCCAAGAATTCTCTCTGCGTTAACAGTATCCAGCTACGTGTGTCCAAATTGTTCCTATATGTTTTATAATGTCATATACCCATCTACTCTTATACCTTAGAATCCAGCAGACAACTTCATGGTCCATCAACTACCAGCATCTGTTTGCATCTCTCCATTGATTGTTGAGCAGCCCTCAGTTTTTGCTGGACTATCTTATTATAGGTCACAGGTCAAAATTTGTAATATACACCCAGACACATCGAATGCTTCTTTCTTAAAACTTAATTCAGTTCACCAAAAGAACTCCAGATTATTTTTACCCTTCTGTTTATTTATTTCGAGACTGATCTGTTTAGCTCCTTAGGCAAAAAATCATAGATTGGTTCCATGACCTCGTTACTAATTATAACAAGTTTCTTCTTCATGAGTTGGTTTTACATTACCTTAGTTTTATGTTAACTGATACATGGACTGTCAAGTTCTTTCAACCATTATTTGAAGTTTATCTGCACTAGAGGTAAACAATGCAATGTCATTATCAAAAGAAGGTGGTTCTGGTACGTTACATTAACATCATTCCATCTTTTTTCTTCAAGTTTAGGGATCTGGTGACTTCACCCAAGGCTGAGTTTTAGTGATATAGGATCTCCCTGATGGGTACTTCTTGAGACTGTGGTCGTGTGTGTGTGTGTGTGTGTGTGTGTGTGTGTGTGTGTGTGTGTGTGTGTGTGTGTTTGTTATCTCCGATGCAGGCCTCATTGGCCACAAGCTCATTTTCTGACAGTCTTTTTGTTGTGTCTATCTGCAACTCAGCGTCTCTGCTATATGGTTAGTAGCATCTATCCTTTTCATAATACCCTTAAGTATTTTTTCTTGTGACATTTGTTTCTGGTTATTCACCCACTGTCCAGCATAACTGTAAAATCTATATTGTACAAATAAATAATTAGTGACACAAGCAGAAAAAAGCGTGTCTTTTCCTTAGTGGTGCTTGTAATCTTCAGTTTACTGGTGTAGATTGAATTGATGAATTTTTTTTTTCTCAAATACTGTTTGTGTATGTCATTGTAACTGATATAAAAACATTTTCAACATCTATGAATCCCTGGCAAACTGGTAATTGATATCTGTTGTTTCATTCTATAATTTTGTTCATTACATGAAAATAGTACATAAATGAAAATGTGTAGGTGTGTTTCTACATCTGAAAGATGATGGCTATCCAAATTTCGAACCAGTCTCATAAGAGTGGCATTCATAGCACCACTATGAGGACGTAAATCAGGTTTGCTTTAAATACATGCCGTAATGGTTGTGAGCATTATTTATCTTTGAGATTAGACATCGTGAGTTGATGTTAGTCAAGAATGCCATTAAGGTGATAAAGACACCATTATCAACACTTCATTGAGGATGAACAAGGTTGTGTAATAGGCCTACAAGAAGATGGTTTTTCCTTCTGCATTATGCCAGAATGATTTTGTAGGAGTGTAGTCACTCTACGTGATTGCTGGCAGCAGTGGCTGAGAATGTATGGTCCAATTCCCAGTCAGTACACTGCATGTGAAACTGTAGTTTCCATCCGAGATAAATATTGGGTTGTTTATTCAATATGTATCTGCTGTTTGCCATGTCGGACAATATATTTTGGGATTCAGATTGAATGCTTGTTTCATATTTAATGAAGCATGCCTACCATTACTTTTTTCTTTAAAATGCAATGTTAAAATCACTACAAAGCACTATCTTCATATTTATTTTAATATTTGTCCAAAAATACAAACCGTTGTATTTTTGTTAAAGGTAGGACTTCAGTGTTATAGTGTCCCTAAATCCCCCCTTAATACGATATTTGTTACAGAGTGATCAGTCTGGTTGTGAGATTATGAAGCCACCTAATTTGAACACAAAAATATTGATCATGGTGACAGATTAATCTGTAGCATAGCCTGAGGTATAGATTTATCATTATCATTATGATAAAATCCTAATTTTTGGTTATTTCAGCCATATACAGTCTGAAAATGATGTTTGGCCTAGTTTCAAAATCATAAAACAGTTTTTTATTACACTGTGCAGGCCTTTGTGGTCACTGCATACTGCAGTTAAAATTTCTGGGCTGAGAGGTTGTGCTTAATACACTAAACTATTCCCAAATGTTTCATATTTGCCCTGATGGCATTAGATATCATCCGAGGTAAAACAGAAACTGCATGAATGTTTCTGAGGGGCCGCTGCATTTATAAAGCTGTGCAGAGAGCACTGCCATCTGTTATGTGGTAATGAGTGGGTGATTATCTATAGCTGGTGCCATCATTCTCAATTAGAAATAATTAATTGTCACTGTGCTGGCATAAAGTCAATGTCCTCATTTTATCTAACTTAATATCTTCTTCTTTTCTATTAAAATTCTAATGATGATTGTGAATCTCTATGACATGTGCATATGATATTGCATTGTCTTTGCTGAAACACTTGTCTTACTGAATTTTGTTTCATAGTTTCCATGTCAGAAAACATTTTCTGCTCTGGCCAATTTGTCAGTATTTCCCAGATAGCAGTCCCTTTTGTGTTCAGCTAACAGGGTGTGACCAGTCCTTTTTGTGGTCCCAGTTGTGCTGGTTTGCTTCGACATACTGGCTTAAAAAAATAGAAAAAAAAAAAGACAGATGCACAGTTGCATGTCACAGTCTTTTACTATCACTGTCCGCACCCCCCCCCCCCCCCCAATAACACACAGTTATATATATGGCCAGTGCACTATTGTTTAAACTTTCCATAAGACTTATTAATAGTTTGCAGGCAAACCTCCACATACTGCTACAATAGTTTACTATTGAACATATACGAGCAGTAGAAAGCTAACCACAAAGTTCACTGTTCTTGAAGAATAAAAAGGTACACATGGAGCAGACACTGTCATTGTTTTAACACATGGCCCAACAGTGTAACACATATTTCACAGTTAAGTTGAAGCATTGTTGTTGTTCTAACCAACACAGGTTTCTCATTTGAAATTCGGACGTGGACTGACTGTCTCGGGACCAAAAATTGGGCCATTATATATCCTCACAATAATAGGTACTGAAACTACACATTGTTTGAAGTTAAATTTACAGAAAACTTGACTCATTCTACTTACTGAATACATTGAAAAATTGGTTCTTTTTAACAGTTTCTTCTACTACAAAAGTTAGGCCAAATTATTTGTTAAATCATGAAATTAAAAAACAATACTTTTGACAAAACTGAAATTCATGTGTGAATTAATTAAGGGCTGGCTTTGCTAACAAGTTTTTGAATAGAACTAAATAGATACTTTAAGGTTATTACTATTTCGTCTTCCAAATGTTTACAATTAGTACAGAATTTATATCTGTTTATACACCAACATTAGAATTTAAGTTACAAAACAATTACTGATTTCACCCTATAACAAAAGATACTAACTAGGAACAGTCAAAATAAATTAAAAAATCTGTTACATACATAAATTTAGCACAAAATCAGATCTGGTGTTATGTTCTCTAAAACTGAGGGCCAACCTTTCTCTTTTATGAAAATGCAGATTATACTCATGTATGTTAATGGCAATTAGTTAAAAGTGAAAAAATGAATTCTAAGGAGGCAGATGGCAAAACAAGAGGGGAAGTAAAAATATCTCACCTTGCTTCGTCACACCACCCCTCATTGGACTGACCAGATAGGTGTTGCAAATAGCTAACTCGGCAGTTCAGTGACAGTGACCCCCCCCCCCCCCAAAAAAAAAAAAAAACACAGGAAATCTTATCAAAACTACAGTACATATGTCTTTTCAAATTTGTACTTGTATGAACTGGCCATATGAAAATCCCTATACAAAATATTTCCATACAGTGCATTGTACAGTGTCACAAAAATCACAAGTTATGCTTTTAACAAAATTTTGTATCTTTATCATAAGTGCTATCCTTTTTGGGTAAGCAAAGATTACGTTTAAAGATACATATCATTTTATAAAAGTACTGTCTTGCTTAATAAAAAATTAATACTCATTGGTAGCAAAGATGTCAAATTACACTGTACATTTCAGTTAATGTTTAGACAAAAAATTTCAATTGTTGAATGTTTAGTCAATTTCACAAGCACTTCCACTTTTTCAATTAGCTTTTACACATCTTCTCACCAAGTTGTCCACACCTTCAACAGGTCCAAGTGGCAGTTAGCAAGGAAATGCACTGCAATCAGTTCCCTCGTAGGTGGTTCTCCTCTGTCACAGAACATAAAGAAGAAAATACCCTACTTGAGTACAGTTAATTTTTACTTCTAACTTAATTCTAAGAAAATAATAATTACCACTAATGGTAAATGATAGTCATTATGTCATAAATAAATACATCACAGTTCTCATAACATTACAATAACTAGCACTAAAATGGACTATAATATGAAAGTTGTGGACTAGCAAATATTTTAAATTGAGTGCACATTGCACTACCAAGCATTACTCTGAGTCACAACTGTCTGAAACTGGTTAAACTTGAAAGATTTGGGTCTCTTTCCCATTTGCAAAATAGCAAGAACTCAAGATGTGCAGTAGCATAGGTTTACTAATCATTACATTATGAAAAAAATAGTCACCATCACATAACTTAATTACTAATCAAATCAATATTTAGGTGATGGAAGTTGTACAAAATCATTGCCCCACTTCTCTACTCAACTGAGCACCACTCTCATTCCACCAGAGAATTAAATCCTCGCAAAATCACTAAATGGTACCAAATAGTTGACCTGTCAGAATATTCACGTGAGTTTAGCAGCACAGTTATCAGTTAATCAGCAGAATTACTATTCTTTGTCCCAGCATTACCACTTTAAGCTCATGATTCCTTAAAATACAAAGAAGTTTTTCAGATAACGTATAGGTCCAATGATGCAGCATTATATGACTAAAATATTGCTCTTTCTGTTAAGCTCTCATTCCCAGCTGCAGTGTCATGAATTGCATAATAGATACCGTACCCAAGGTTGCCTAGTTCAAAAATAGATCCTCAATGCAGTTTCACCACATTTGTTTGTATACAGTTATTTTTTCCATACTCAATCATGTCTGTCAGCTCCAGTATTTTACTTACCTTTCTTACCTTGTTAGCTAGTGGAGTGCATGCTCAGAAAAAAATCCTTACTGCAGAGACAAGCTCCCTAACCATTAAGACCCTAACATTATTCATTGTTTTATTATTTCATTATTACTTCATTGACTAATAAATAAACATCTACTCTGCTTGTCTAATGCCCAGTTGATTCTCCTGAAAAACACTCCACAGTAACAGATCCTTATGCTAAGACAAACTTAACTCTCATTACAAAAATAATCAATCAGAAAAACTATTATTTCTCTGCACCCATCAAATTGCTTGATATTCTAATCTGAAGGGAAATATACCTACAAATTTTGCTTAATCTTTCTACACACATTACTCCAGGCAACTATGTTTAAAGTTGTAATTCCTTAATGTTAGAAAAGGCTGTTCCATGTCGCACTTCTATAGTTATCTCCATATACTGATTGCACTGAATACAAACACTTCTATTATACCCCAATTAATATTATGATCTCATATTTAAGATGGTTTTTCCTGCATATTGCCTCTGCTCCTGCACCCATGAGCTGATTGATTCAGATGTTAATTATCCTTCACACATGCTGACACCTTTCATTTTCTGTTTACCTTACCTCTTTGACATAAATTCTTTAATCATGGTACCAATTTACTTTCTTCCATCCTCTTATAACTCCATTACTTCCAACTAGCAAAACGTAATATACATATACACACAGATAACACTAGAGAAACCTTTTCTACAGTATTTTTATACTAAAGTATCCTACTGTATAAAATCACATGAAAGTAGAGGATAGAACAATTCTGATTCACTTATAAACTTCAGATAGAACAGGAGAAGAGTTTGACTGTCTCAGGAAACATGAAAAATGAGATAGACAGCTGGGGTAAGCATTATCGCCACATAATGAACCCAACACAGAATGTTGAACCCCCTACTTGCCAATTGCACAGGAAATTAGTCTCAAATATTACATCAATGCTGAAGTTTTGAATCACCAACAAATTGCACTCCAACAGCTGTCCTGCCAATTCCTGAGTTAATAGTACCTCTTGTTTCACAGTCTTTGATAACTTACCAGTAGCATCAATAATTTTTATTCCAGAAACATGCATTACTACTATACCCTCTGTGTTCTTAATATATTCAAAATTTGCCTGTGAAATGCCATTCAAATCACTACCACTATCCAGTAAACACTAAACATGTATACCTTGAACCCTTGCTGTTATTACAGGGTGCCACACTTTGTTTTTACTTAGCATGCCATCTTCTTCATACAACAAATCCTCATTAATCCTCTCCCTGTAAAAGCTATCATCCTGCTTACCAAAATGGTTATCAGACACAGTCAAATAACATATAGCAGGGTCCTCTTCATCAGTACCACTCTCAGACGCCAACTCTTCACTAAGCCTTTATTATCCTCCTTTATTATTTCTTTACTTAACACATTGCCATCAATATCAATTATAAATTCAAACACCTCATCCTCATCACTACTGGATTCATCGTTGCTATCATCTTTACAACTGCTGTCGGAATCAGACCCACTTTCACTTTATATGTGCTTTAGATTTTGTACCTCTTCCACCTTTTTCTCCATTTCAGTCAATTTTGAATCTACATTTTCATTTAATTTTTCCAGTTTTTCCTCTACCACCACTGCACACTTGCTTTCTACTTCCGTTTCTAAATCATTTTTAATGTGACCGATTGGGTTCTCAAGTTTAACTATACTTTCAGCACAAAATTTCTCGGAAGCTTTGACTTCATCTTTACACTGTTTCTCGGAAGCCTCCACCTTCCTACTATTGTCATCACAAAGTTTCTCAATCTCTTCTACACATTTACTACTCATCAATGTTAATTTCTCGTTAGTATTCTGCTCTACTTTGTGTTTTCATCACACTCTTTCCCTTTTGCCTCAACCTTCTTATTTAATTCTGAAAGGCTAGAGCTAACTACCTTAATTTCCTTTTTAATTTCTTTCTTCAGTTCATCTTTTAGCCTAGCCATGTCAGTTCTTATACTACTAATGAGTACTTGCATACTACTGATGTTATTTTCCACCGTACTATTATCTTATTTCATACTCATCTTACTCAAAATACCCATAATTTGCATTAACATCGCTTCCATATTTCCATCTGCTGTAAACGTTTTTGCTGACTGTCACTACTATATTCCTCCTCTTTAACCTTAACAATCTCACACACTTCAGTACTGTTTTCATCCATTTCGCTCACATCACCTCACAATGTAGATGGCGCTTTTATCATTTCATCTACAATAGGACTTTCATCCCTATCATTCAAAGTTAAATTCATTACTGATTTGCAATCTCTTTTATCTACAGAACCAGTCTCTTGTTGTCCCTTGTAACCCATCACACAGCCTTGTTGGTTAAGGTCACTCATTATGTATCACTTAATACAAAACAGCTTTTGCAATGAATTACCTTGTTGTTAATCACCCTTCTGCCGCTACTCTGCTGTGGTTCTTGCTGTTGTCATCTGGATCAACAAGGCTTCTTGTTTATCTCCGGTCAGCTGTGTCCACTTGCATGCTGATTGGCTGCTCCTGTACTCAGTGTCTGCTTCCATAGAACCCGCTTGCTGATTGACTGCAGCACTTTCTTCATTATGAAGCCCCAGTGCTGACTGGCTGTATCATCCCTTCCATTTAAATTCCTGTAAACTGCTCAAGTTCACACTTCACTGTCACAGTGAGTTCTAGTTTACTGTGCCCACATACAATAGTACTCACCCAGGATACCACATGTGATGGTTTGCTTCTTTTTATTTCTTTGTTGATTGTTGTCCTGTTGTCCTCAACCCCCCAATAATACACAGTTACATATATATGGTGAGTGAACTATTGTTTAAACTTTCCATAAGCCTCATTAATAGTTTGCAGGCAAACCTCCACATACTACTACAATAGTTTACAATTGAACATCTACTAGCATTAAAAACATAATCACAAAGTTCACTGTCATTGGAAGAATAGAAAGGTACATATGGAGCACACACTGTCATTCTTTTAACACATGGCCTAATAGTGGAACCCTTATTTCTCAGTTAAGCTGAAGCATTGTTGTTGTTCTAACCAACACAGGTTTCTCATCTGAAACTCTGCCGTGGACTGACTGTCTTGGGACCAAGAATCAGGCCCTTATATATCCTCACAGTAATAGGTACTGAAACTACACATTGTTTGAAGTTAAATTTACAGAAATCACAATTAAAACTTAACTCATTCAGTTAACTGAATACATCAAAAAATTGGTTCTTTTTAACAGTTTTTTTCTACTACAAAATTTAGGCCGAATTAGTTGTTTAAATCATAAAATAACAAATATAGTTACACAAACAATACTTTTGACAAAACTGAAATTTGTGGGAATTAATTAAGGGCTGGCTTTGCTAACATGTTTTAGAATAGAACTAAATAGATACTTTAAGATTACTAGTATTTCATCTTCCAAATGTTTATAATTAGTACAGAATTTCTATTTGTTTATACGTTAACAATAGAATTTAAGTTACGAAACAATTACTGATTTCACCCTATAAGAAAAGACACTAACTAGGAATAGTCAAAATAAATTAGAAAATCAATTACATACATAAATTCAGCACAAAATCAGATCTGGTGTTATCTTCTTTAAAACTGAGGGCCAACCTTTCTCTTTTATGAAAATGCAGATTATATTCACGTATGTTAATGGTAATTAGTTAAAAGTGAAAAAAATTCTAAGGAGGCAGATGGCAAAACAAGAGGAGAAGTAAAAATATCCCAGCCTGCTTTGTCACACAGTGTATACTTGTCCACAACAAAATGGAATTCTATACACCAGGGGTTGCTGGCAGAAGCTGTAGTTTGTTTGCTGTTCTTAAGCATTCTTTTATCATATTGGTCGGCATAAATATTGTTTCAGATCCATGCTTGATCACCATTTCTAAATCTACGTCTACATCTCCTACATGCTCTGCAAGCTACCTTATGGTGTGTGGTGGAGGGTACCGTGCACCAGGCTAGTCATTTCCTTTCCTGTTCCATGTACAAATAGAGTGAGGAAAAAATGACTTCCTTTCACTTTTTTGAAAAGTCTTCTGACTGGTTCGATGTGGCCTATCACGAGTTCCTCTCCTGTGCCAACCTCTTCATCTCAGAGTAGCATTTGCAACCTAAATCCTCAATTATTTGCTGGATGTACCCTATCATCCAATCCCTTCTTCTTGTCAGTGTTTTCCACATATTCCTTTCCTATCTGATTCTGTGCAGAATCTCCTCATTCCTTACCTTATTAGTCCATCTAATTTTAAACATTCAACAGTAGCACCATATCTCAAATGCAGTTCATGTTTCACTACCATACAATACTGTGCTCCAAACGACATTCTCAGAAATTTCTTCCTCAAATTAAAGCCTATGTTTGATACTAGTAGATTTATCTTTGCCAGGAGTGCCCTTTTTGCCAGTGCTAGTCTGCTTTTGATGTGGTCATTGCTCTGTCTGCCATTCTTTATTTTGTTGCCTAAGTAGCAGAATTCCTTTATTTCATCTACTTCGTGATCATGAATCCTGATGATAAGTTTTTTGCTGTTCTCATTTCTGCAACTTCTCATTCATTTCATCTTTTCTCATTACTTTCATCTTTCTTCATTTTTAATCTCAGCCCATATTCTTTACTCATTAGATTGTTCGTTCTATTCAGCATATAATATAATTCTTCTTCCCTTTCACTCACGATAGCGATGTCAGCAGTGAATCGTATTGTTGATATTCTTTCATCTTGAATTGTAATGCCATTCCTGAATGTTCCTTTTATTTCCATCATTGCTTCTTTAATATAGAAATTGAATAGAAGGGCTGAAAGACCACATCCCTGTCTTATACCTTTTTTAATCCAAGCACACCGCTCTTGGTTGTCCACACTTATTATTCCCCCTTGGCTCTTGTACATATTGTATATTACCCATCTCTCCATATGGCTCACCCGTATTTTTCTCAGAATCAAACATATTGCTCCATTTTACATTGTTGAATGCTTTTCCAGGTCAACATACCCTATGGATGTGCCTTGATTTTTCTTTAGTCTTGCTTTCATTATCTGCTGCAATGTCAGAATTGCCTCTCAGGTGCCTTTACCTTTTCTAAATCCAAACTGATCATCAAGTAGCAGATCCTCAATTTTCTTTTCCATTCTTTGGTATAGTATTCTTGTCAGCAACATGGATGCATGAGCTGTTAAGCTGTTTGTGTGATAATTCTCACACTTTTCAGCTCTTGAAATCTTCGAAATTATGTAGATAATATTTTTCTGTACATCAGGTGGTATGTCAGCAGAGACATACATTCTGCACACAAACACCAATAGTCGTTCTGTTGTCACTACCCCCAATGATTTTAGAAATTCTGATCGAATGTTATGTATCCCATTTTGCCTTATTTGAACTTAAGTCCTCCTAAATTTTGATTCTAATACTAGATCCCCTATCTCTACTAAATTGACTCCTGTTTCTTCTTCTATCACATCAGACAAATCTTCCCCCTCACAGTGGCTTCCAATATACTCTTTCCACCTATCCCCTCTCTCCTCTGCATTTAACAGTGGAATTCCCATTATACTCTTAATGCTACCACCCTTGCTTTTATGTCATCAAAGGTTGTTTTGACTTTCCTATATGCTGAGTCAATCCTTCCGACAATCATTTCTTTTTTCTATTTCTTCACATTTTTCATGCAGCCATTTCATCTTAGCATTCCTGTACTTCCTATTATAATGGTAGCATAGCAACGTAAGTGGTGTTCTGTCACCTTAAGACATATATATCAATAGTATGTAGTCATAGCAAATGTTCTAGTCCTGTCTAAAGGCCGCTTACAACACTCATGATTTCTACTCTTGCAATTATGTTTTGTACTTCAGATGTTATTCTAGCTTTGGTAATTTAAGCACTTAAACACAACTACCTCCTTAACAACTGCTAGTGACCTCAGATGCCGCGTAATGGATAAAGCTCGGTCAAATGTAAAGTTATCATATAGTCTTGGTTGCAGCTTTTCTTTTTTGTCAAACTACTTCTTGTGAGTGATAATAATACTGAATAACATGGTCACCAGCCAATATGACAAATCGATTGACGTTATTTAACAAATTCACCAAATTTGGTCTTTACTATATTTTGGTTATTATTAAAGCTTTTTCTCTTTTACTAATTTCTATCACTGATGGAACAGGCTAATGCATGTAGATAGCTGAATAATGAGTGCTTTCAGAATTGGTCACATGCACACACTTAGAAAGTTTTGGTCCATGAAAACAATGCTGGAATGACAATAATTCCTACTTTTGTTTCTGAAGGTAAGATCAGCAACACTGCCTCTGAAAACATGTATTATACACAAACAACAGTATCAAAATCATTGCAAAAGATTTTTTTATACTTGGTTTTCCTCAGTTTTATCGAAATACTTACTTTACGTAATTTCTTGGACAGAAGGTCCCAATAACCAAGTTCACTCACTAGGTAGTATTGTTATTTACTTTACTTACTTTCAAGGCAATCTACAATTCTCCACATTTACTTTAATGGTTGCACTTGAGTGATCATTTAAATTTACTTCGCAAGAAAACACTCAGTTGCGCAATAATGTTTCACACCAATGGATTCTCAGTTGCATTCTCTTTAGTAGAGTAAAGGAACCCTACTTGGAACACTTTAGATAAAATGAGTAGTTTTGCTTAAAAAAATAAAATGATTATTGAACAAAACATGCAAAAACTTGTCAACACAGCTTGTATACAGAACTATGGACAGTGAATATCAGTAGTGTCATTGTGAGCACAGTTGCTGGAGATTTAAGTGCTTTGAAGGCACGTACTATTTTGCAGCAATGGAGATTATTACTTGT
Organism: Schistocerca nitens; assembly: GCF_023898315.1. NCBI lineage: Eukaryota > Metazoa > Arthropoda > Insecta > Orthoptera > Acrididae > Schistocerca > Schistocerca nitens. The sequence continues at coordinate 166,935,983 of NC_064619.1, forward strand.
CTTCATGGCATCAAATTATGCCACTTATACCATCACAAATATGAGTTCAGCTGGGGATCTGCGGCAGTTGAAGTAATGGATGCCTTAAACCATTTCACATCCCCGGCTGCTGTGGCCGAGCGGTTCTAGGCACTTCAGGCTGGAACTGCACTGCTGCTACTGTCAGAAGTTTGAATGCTGACTCGGGAATGGATGTGTGTAATGTCCTTAGATTAGTTAGGTTTAAGTAGTTCTAAGTTTAGGAGACTGATGACCTCAGATGTTAAGTCCCATAGTGCTTAAAGCCATTTGAACCATTTCACATCCAGGAACCAACACTTGTTGCAGACGTAATTTTATATCTCCTCTAAAGCACTGCAAACTTGTACCTTAGAACTTCCCCTTCACTCACATCTATTGAGCAGTTATACTTTGGCTTTGTTTAAACAATACTGGAGAGTACAGTGAGCGTCAGCTTTCATCACCTGCCTCAACAATGTCTTGCGCCTGTCTGGCTCACTCCACTTTTCCCCTCTCCCACCCACTTCCATTAGAAGCAAAAAATCTCCACATTTTCCAACCTTCCAGAATGTCGATAAATCCCTACTGGTTTTCACCTATATTTAACTTTAGCCCTAAGCTGGTGTTGACTTCACTTTACAAACAATTATGCATAGTTAAATAAAAGATACTTATTGTTACTTGCATAACATTATAAACATTTGTTAATTACATATAAACCTTAAATATCACACAGTCAAGAAGATTGTCTTCTGCGGACCCTCGTATACACTGCATACTGTACAAATCTCATTCTTTGCTTCATTAGTGCAAAGTCTCTTGACTCTAAAAAGGTTGATAGTGTTACGCTATTTATTTATTTCCTCAGTGACTTGTATTTCTGTATTCCTGAATTTCCCTGAACATTCTTGTACTTCCTTCTTTCATTAATCAACTGAAGTGTTTCTTTTGTTACCCATGGTTTCTTCACAGTTACCTTCTTTGTACCTATGTTTCTCTTTCCAACTTCTGTGATTGCCCTTTCTAGAAATGTCCAATCCACTTCAACTGTACTGCCTACTGAGCTCTTCCTTATTGCTCTATCTATAGCCTTAGAGAACTTAGTGTGTGTCTCATCATCCTTTAGTACTGTCAATACCACTTCTTTGTGTATTGATTCTTCTTGACTAATCTCTTGAACTTCAGCGTACTCTTCAGCACTACCACATTGTGATCCGATTCTATGTCTTCTCCTCAGCACGCTTTACAATCCAGTATCTTATTTCGAAATCTCTATCTGACCATAATGTAATCTAACTGAAGTCTTCCCATATCACCCAGTCTTTTCCTAGTATACCGCCTCCTCTTGTGATTCTTGAACAGAGTATTCGCTATTACTAGGTGAAATTCAGTTAGAATTAGAGAATTCAGTTAGACTTTCTCCTCTCTCATTCCTTGTCCCAGGCCCATATTCTCCTGTAACTGTTTCTTCTGCTCCTTCCCCTACAACTGCATTCCAGTCCCCGATGACTATTAGATTTTCATCTCCCTTTATGTACTGTATTACCCATTCTGTATCCTTATATACTTTCTCTATCTCATCATCTATAGTTTGTAACGTTGGCATGTATACCTGAACTGTCATTGTCGGTGTTGGATTCCTGTCGCTTCTGATAAGAACAACCCTATCACTGAACTGTTCACAGTAACACACTCTTCGCCCTACCTTTCTATTCATAACAAATTCTATTCCCATTGTACCATTTTCTGCTGCTGTTGATGTTACGCTATACTCATCTGACCAGAAATTACTCATCTGAGCAGAAATCCATGTTTTCCTTCCGTTTCACTTCACTGACCTCTACTATATCTAAATTGAGCCTTTGCATTTCAGTCGCGCAGGGTAGCCGAGTGGTCTCAGGCGCCTTATCACTGTTTGCGCAGCTCCCTCTATTGGTGGTTCAAGTCCTCCCTCAGGCATAAGTGTGTGTGTTGTCCTTAGCGTAAGTTAGTTTAAGTTAGACTAAGTAGTGTGTAAGCTTAGGGATCAATGACCTCATCAGTTTGGTATGATAAGACCTTACCACAAATTTCCTTTGCATTTCCCTTTTCAGACCTTGCCCTGACTCGTGCAGCATTATCCTTTTTGATTATTCAGTATTTTCTTCATGGTAATCTCCCTCTTGGCAGTCCCTTCCCGGGGATCCAAATGGGGGCTATTCCGGAATCTTTTTCCAATGGAGAGATCATCATGACATTTTTTCAGTTACAGGCCACACGTCCTGTGGATACACAATATGTGTGTTTAATGCAGTGGATTCCATTGCCTTCTGTGTCCTCATGCCATTGATCATTGCTGATTCTTCTGTCTTTAGGGGCAGTTTTCAACTCCAAGGTCAAGAGAGTGCCCTGAATGTCTGTCTACTCTTCCGCCCTTGACAAGGCCGTTGGCAGAACGAGGTTGACTTCTCATGCCAGAAGTCTTTGGCCGATAATTCTGATTATTAATGAAAATGTAAGCAGTGGTGGGTTTGAACCCAGGACTGAGGACGTTTTGATTATTTATCAAAGATGCTATCCCTAGACGATGGGTATCACTTAGGTGGTCTTTTATTGGCTGTCTGAAGCACTTGTTGTTCAAAAATCTCCATAAACAAGTTGTAAACAGTTGGACTAAGAGAGCTGCCCATGGCCATCCTGTCAATTTGCTCATAAAATTCATTGCTGTACTGGAAATAGGCTGTAAGAGGTAGTATCTAAGTAAAATTACTGTATCAGTAATAAAAATATCCGCTGTATATGGAATAGCTTCATTCACAAGAATTATTATAAATAATGACACAGTATCCACAGTAACAAGAATATCACTGTGGTTCACATTCTGGTCTTTTAATTGTTCAATAAAATGCATTGAGTTTTTAATATAATTGTCAGTTCTGCCGAAGTACAGTTGCAACAGTGAGGCTTGACATCTAGCCGCGTCATGGGTTGAAGGCCCTATGGCTCTCACATTTGGTCTGTCTAGGAGGATACGTTCTGCCTGTAGAGCTATTCCTTATTGTCTGAAGAGGAAGAAGACACTTTTGGTTGGTAATTCTTAAACCTTTTGTGAAAAGATCTTTCTAAAGTTTTTTTGTAAGTACTCTAATCCAAAACATCAATAATTTTCCACAATAATCTTCACTCTTCAATACAGCTGTGACATTACCTTTGTTAGTGGTAAGGACAATGATGATTTTTATCTACATTGATATCTCTCAGTGCCTTCCTATTTACTTGTAACACATTTCTGTTAGGTGGCTTCGATTTACATAATATTCTAGCCATTTTTGCCCCAAGTCACCAGCAGGCTGTTTTTAGTAATGTCACAGCAATGTTACCTCTGTTAGATGAAACTGGCTCTTCGCCTTTAGGTAATTCTGTTACAGACAAGTTAATAATGATTCAAGAATTGTCAGCAAATAGTGTTTCTGGGCTGTTTTTCTATAAGCTATCAAACTCTCTCTTCTGTTTATTACTTAACACTTCTGCACTGACTTCCATTGTCGTAAATGTTATCACTACACCCTACTCCAGTCATAACACTGTATTTCATTACTGATACATAAATGGATTATCCACTCTCATAACATTGCTAGTTCCATGTGGCTGTGTACGCAATGAGATTGTGCTGAGCAAAACATCCTTTTCACTTCAGAGATTCTGGAACAGTTGAAGTATTGTGACATCATAACAGGAAAGTGAATGTACACAATTGTGTTGTGCAGTCCCATGATGACTAGTGCCACTGAAACCCCGGTGGGCAGAGCTAAAAAAATTTGTGAGTTAATTTATTTACAAGATGAGTTGAATCAAGAAAAATGATACTCTGGTAAGGAGGTTGAATCGAGCAAATGCTCCAAGGAGAGAAAAAGCCAGGACTATTGAAGGACAATGGCTGCCAACTGCGAAAATTTTCCTCCAGTTTATTAACAAAGATTTTGATTGCAGCAGAAAAGAGTTGGCCATTTATAGGATTGAAATTATCTTTAGACCTACCAAGAAGATAAAACAGTCGTTCAGAACAGCAAATGTCGTACAGCATCCACACCCCAAAAATACCATTTAGTTGTGGGAAAGTGCACATGGGAACCACAAAAAGAAGTGATAACAACCACTTAGCTGAACACAAAAGCAACTTCTATCTAGAACTTGCTGGCTAATAGACTATAGCAGAACGTGTTTTCTGAGATGGAACCCACAAAACAAAATTCAGTGAGACAGACATTTTAGCAAAAGCAATGCAATATCATGTGTGCATGTCCTAGTGATTCACTAACACCGTAATAATATGAATAAAAAGTAAAAAGGTGATAAGTTAGACACTATATGTATGTTGACTTTGCAGCAACAGAATGACAATAGCTTTCTTTTAGTCAAGAATGATGGTGCCAGTCAGAGAAAATCGTGCAGTCAGCATGATGTGGCAAATCATGGTGCCCTCTGCGCAACTTTATAAACACAGGGGGCTCTTGAGCATTTGACACAGTTGCTGTTTTACCTCCAAACATGTCTACTGCCATCAGAGACAAAATATTTGGGAATAATTACATATATCAGCCACAGCTTCTCAGCCCACAAGTTTTAAATGACGTTCAGTTTTGTAACGTACTCCATCCACGATTTGTTTACAACAGCTAATATGTCTTTTTAGTCCTATGTACAAAGAAGTTCAACTTAATCTTTGATGTGAATGTGAGTCTTCTCTTGCAATATTTGCAGCACACTTTGAAACCATTAAAAGCTAAGAGTGCCCCATCGTATACATGTTTCCAATATCTGCCATGTCCTAAGAATCTTTTAAAGAAATCTAAGATTGCTTGTACAATTTTCTTTTTATTGTTAATTACTGCCCATGTGTCATCTAAATAGATAAAATTTGATGATCACCATACATAAGTTTTCATGATTCAGGAAACTCCTGTGTTGAATAAAAATATGTAATGGACTGTGTTGAGAGCTAACTCATGCTGCATTGTCCTATCCCAATGAACTGTTCTACACTGCTGCTCATCCTATAACACCAGTGTGTAGTCCAACAGTACAATGTAGACGTGTGTGTGTGTGTGTGTGTGTGTGTGTGTGTGTGTGTGTGTGTGTGTGTGTGTGTTATCTCAGTATATTCTTTCATGGTCTTGTTAGTATTTATTTGCCGCTCTTTAGTAGCTGCCTTATTTCATTTGATACTTCTTATTTTTCATTTGTCATGTCTTTCCTAAATTTCACTAATTCTTTAAGTACATTTGCAAAATAATTTTCCCCTTCCTCATTTTCTAAAATGTTGAAGTAGAAGTATTTCCTGAAGTTTTCCCAGCAGGTAGACTATTCCATCATCTTTCAGGCATGCATTTGGGATAATATTATTTCTTCTTCTGATATTTCAGCTAATAACGTAACAGCCACCTTTGGAGTGAGTCATTGGCAGAATAACACTTGACACAATACTGTGAAGTAAATTTGCTTGCATCAGAGATAACACTGCAAGCACAAAGTCAGGAAATACATAGTGCTTATGAATTATGTGGTTGTTTTTTGGAATGGCTGGCTCCTGTTGGAAAGCCAGGGCTTGGAGATTTGGAGTGATAATTCATCTGAAAATGTAATAAGTGCTTTCATGATTGGTTGAACTTGAAATCCTTGTCTCCGCTGAGCACGCTGTCTGCAAATTGTATTTCTGCAGGTTCCTTGACCACTGAATCCCAGTACGGTTTGACTGTGGCCAGTATCTTTATTTTTCTCTGTAATGCATGGAATGGCCAGTGAAAATAAAATGTTCATCCATTGCAGATTTGTTGGGCTATAGAATGTGGGTGTATTTCTGTTGTTTGTTTCACTGTTTTTGTACATTGTGTGTTTGTTCTGTGTACCTTCTCCACATTGACAGGGAATTTATACCTTCCTTTTGTAAAAGCAGATGATTAAATTATAGTTCATAGAGCCCAGAAGAGCTGCCATCTTGCCTGATGGGAAGAAGATCATACCCACTTTATGCTTTTTCATTATTTTGGCATCTTTTAAAGAAACATTTCCTACATGTGGTAGAAGGTTATAGACTTCACATCTGTTTCTTTGGTTGGTATGGTGTTTTTGTTTGCAGAGCTCTCTTAATTGGATGTTTTGTATGTCCATTTTTACTGAATACCTCTTCCAAGTGTTCCAATTCAACCTGTAGGAGCCAGTTTCAGAAACTATATGAGCCCCATGTATTAAAGTTTTAAGTACCTTCATTGTTTGCAAAGGGTGATATCAGCTAGACACTTAAAAGTACATATCAGTATGGGTGGACTTACAGTACACACAATCAATCCTCCTTGCATCAAAATAATACATCCTAAAATGATAGGCAGGCATTTATTTTCTCTTACATGGTAAATGTGATACTTCCATGAATGGAGTTAAGATTCTCAAGCCACTCCTTCAATTTGTCCTTACATGGAGCCAAATCATGATTATGTCATACACATGTTTCCAACACTGATGGTTTTAAAACTATGGAGTTCAGCATTTTTTCATCAAAATCCTTCGTAAATAATTTAGCTATGATGGGTGAGAGAGGGCTATCTGTGGCAACACCAAGAATGTGTTCAAAACATTGGTTATCATATAAAAAGTAAGAGGAGGTTAGCACATGCTTGAATAATGCAGTTGTATCTTCCTCAAACTTACAGCTAATCAGCGATAAAGAGTCAACAATGGGTACTTTAGTAAACAAGGATACAACATCAAAGCTAATCAATAAATCAGAAGTGTTAAGTTTCAAAGCTTTTCCAGCCATATAATGTGTAAGCACTGTGGATTTGATGACACTGTGCTTGCTTTGTTTTGATCTTAGATGCATAAAATTTTAGCTAAGACTGATAGTGTTATGAATCTTAAACACTTAAGAAAGTGAAGCTCGTAGCAGTTTCAGTCAGGCCTTGTGTGTTTCTGAATGTCAGAGCTGGGACATGACCATGCATTCCGAGTATCTGCTGACAGATTTCACAAGTCACTATTGTCATTTAGCAAGTGATATATCGTTCATTGTATGACTCATAATGTGTTCAAGGATACAGGGCTGCAGATGCTTACTCACCACTCTGTCTCACAGAGCGAGGTGGCGCAGTGGTTAACACTGGACTCGCATTCAGGAGGACGACGGTTCAATCCCGTGTCCGACCATCCTGATTTAGGTTTTCTGTGATTTCTCTAAATCGTTTCAAGGCAAATGCCGGGATGGTTCCTTTAAAAGAGCACGGCTGCCTTCCTTCCCTGTCCTTCCCTAATCCAATGAGACCGATGACCTCGCTGTTTGGTCTCTTCCTTCCATCCCAACCCAACCACTCTCTGTAGTGATGGTTTATGAACAGCCCATGTGTACTTTTTTGTCTTAAAGCAATATATCAAGATGGATACCATATGGATACTAACAGCTGTTTAACAAGCAACCACCATGTGGAAATAAATCAAGATGACAAGAAAATATTCAATGAGATTACCATTTGTAGCCACAGTTGTTATTTCCTTGTTTGTTGTTAAAATCAATCCTTTTTATAATAACAGAAAATAAATAATGTTTTTGGTTAAGAAAATAGTATATATCACTATGATCAATATAAACTGTATATCACCCTGTTCACCACTTCTGACAAAGCCACAACTGAATTACATGTCTCTGACACATTAATTTTAAATCTCTGAAGTATTGTGTTTTGATCCCTCTAAACCTGTCTCATTTTGGCTCCAAAGACACTGTTAACACATTCTGGTTCTCTGTGAGCACTAAGTAATCTGCAAGAAATAAAGTTCTCTTATCTGTCTGACAGTTAAACTATAAGCCACTTTCTTTCCATTTCTTTTCAGACAAAAGATTATTTGTTTTCATTGAAACTAAGTAATAGTATTACTCTATATATTGCATTACAATTTTAGAATGTAAAAAGAGTTGCACCAATTCAAAGCCACACTTATTCAGACTGTGTTGAAAAACACTGCATCTTATTCATTTGTTGACAATTTCTTCAAGTGCAAGCAGCCAGGGTTTCAACTTAAATTACATGTTCTATAGTCAACAAAAACCGAAGATAATAATAATTCTTTGGGTTACAGTAAGGCACTTGGACATTACGTCTGTCCGCTGAAGACAGCTCATTGAATGTAACCCACTGCTTTTGTCAAGCTATGTCACAGAGAAAATCATTGAGCTGCACATTATGGGTGCATAAGTTTGTAAGTTATATTGAGAGAAAAGGAATTGAAGACAGCATAGAATATGAAGAACTATGCACACCAGGAGACAGACAGGTCTTCAAAGTAGGTTTCCGATTCAGATTTCTCAAGGATACAGAACAATAAGAATTTTAGCCACAAGGAGTGAGAGTAAGTGTTGGATTCTTTATTTAGTGTAGTGAAATGATGTGGAAAAATTGCTTAGGGTCAAAATAAAAAAATTGTTTTTTATTAACACATGAACACATTTTACATTCAGGCTATGAATATAGTCTTGTTGCCAATCGTCAGCAATAGATTATCATTCCACAGAGGTCTAATGCAGTCAGCACAAAGTCTGGTATGCACAACCATACACATTGGAAAACACTGTGTTCACATTTCTCAGACACTCCCACTTGAACAAGTATTTTTCAGATACTGAACACTACACATCACAAGTTAGACCATAATGTTTCACCAACTTCTGAAACTTGCCTTTCTTGAGAGGCTAAGTTAGGAGATAAGATCACATTTCTTCTGCGCGTAATTGATGGTTACATTTTCCTGCTGTGGATGACCTCTGATAAAGTGATGCTTTATGTCTATAAGTTTAGATCTCACGCCGGTGAAACTATTGTTGGCAAGCTTAATTTCTCCCATATTATCACAAAATATCACAGTTGGTTTTATTTTTGTATGAGATTTTATTTCAATCACCAGTGTTCTGATCAACAGAGCTTCATGAATAATGGGGGTAAGGCCATGTATTCAGCTTCCACGTGTATTCAGCTTCCACTGTCTGACTCTTACATGATTAGGATACCAATCCTCCCGTTAGTTTAAAGAAACTTCCAGTGATGTAGTGTGTGCTTTCCATCTAACTTTTGCAGTCTACGTCACTGTACCCTTCTAAATTTTCATTTCCATTTTCAGAATATTTCAGCTTATAATCAGTATTCCCTTTAAATATCTATGTGTTCTCTTGGTTACAATCCAATGTCTTTCACTTTGTTCAGTACAAAACTTAGTTACAGCATTTGTGGCAAATGCAATGTTTGCTCTAGAAGTGTGTACTAAGTACAGTAGACTTCCTACGGCTAAATAGGCTACACTTTCATTAAATTTCTTGTCCCCATCAGTTATTAATAGTTTTGTACTATTTTCTGTTGAGATATAAATAGGCATTTAAACTACATACCAAAATTTTCTAAGATTTTTCTTGTGACAGAGATAGATGAATTCATAATTCTTTTCCGTTTGTATTTCTTAGAATCTTCTTGCCTAAGTACTGACCAACTTCACTTTAAGACATGCATATTAAATTCTGACTGTAACTGTTTTTTAAGAAAGCTTATTTTATTTTCTTTGTTCGTAAAAAAAAAAAAAAACTATCCATGTGACCATGATTGTAATTTCTTCTTTGCTTCTTATATAATACATACTTGGATCTGCTTTTGTCTGTGACGTTCCCAGTTTTATCAAAGTTTTATATAAACATTTCTTTGAGCAATGGCCACGCTGCTTTAATTAATACATGCCTTTCTTCAGATGCCAAATTTTCTTTTTCCTTCGACTTGGTCTTTTAACTTCATCGGATGGGATCACATATATTTCCTCACCCAGCTTTAGGGAGAGCCACCTGTGAAACAACACACCATGTACCAGCTGTTATGTAAATACTGTTCAGCCTAACCAAATTATCAATTAGGGATAATAGGCATACCAGCTCTTATGTAAACACTGTTCAACCTCACCAAATTATCAATTATGATGAATAGGCATAGGCAGAGGGTGTGTACTAGCAGCTTGAAATATCCTGTTGCAGAGCATGCTCTACAACATGATATTCATGACCTAGATGCTTGCTTCACCACATGCGCCATCTGAATTCTTCCCTGAAGGCACCAGTTTCTTAGAACTCCGCAGGTGGGAACTAGCACTAGAACATTTCCTTGGTTCTCACCACCCATGTGGCCTTAATTTACATTAATTTCTTATGTTTCAGCATTTCTTCACTGTAACTACTCTTTGTTTCACTCTGTTTTAGTTTTCTACATCTTTCATTGTCTAACCTGTCTATTTCTCATCCCCCCCCCCCCCTCCTCTGTTACGTACACTGCACTTAACTTTTCACTCTTATTAAATCATGCATGATGTTTAAACTGTAATCTCTGTCTGCATACGACCCTGTCTTCTCCTTTAAGCTCTCAAGTTTTCAAATCTTGTCCTATTCAGGCCCCAACAATCAGTTTTTCTTCTTATCCTGCAGTTCTGGGTGGCATCCCCAAAACCTACCCCTTTCCCTAGACCTCTCCAGTCACTTTCCTTCACCTCTCTTCCTTCCCCTTCAACCCTTCTGCCTGGAGGAGGAGACCCTGGCTCCGAAAGCTTGCCAATTGCAATCATCTTTTATGTGTGTGTCGTCCTGCTGCTGCTTGGCGAGTAGATTTTTTATCTATCCAGTTAAATAATTTCCATCCAGACAGGCTGTTTTCACATCCATTTGATGAATTAATAGGTCTTCCCTAACTGCAAGAGATAAAAGGTATCTTAATGATGAATATTATGCCACTAGTGAGAAGGTCTCATGATAATCTAGTCCATGAAGGACATGGCCATGGAGACATTCAACCTCCAATTCAGCTCTGAGGTTGTGAAATCGCCCAATGTCAAGGTAGCATTGTCATTCCCTGACCAGTTGTGCAACAAGCCATCAAATTCTCACCTCAAGGGGTGAAGCAACCAGCTACACAACCAGTAGGCCGGAAAGGACAGAAGGAGTTCTCCCATGAAGAGTTTCTATGTCCCTCCAGCCAGCCAACACACATCTTTCTCTAACCAGAAAGGCTAAAAGAAGTCCACCAAAGGCAAATGTTCTTCTCCTTCACCGACTTGAAGATCCTCTTCGGCGGTGTCACCACATGGTACCTTAGCCTGCCCGGCCTCCATGCCACTGGTGCGCTCCACCAACTGGTTTTCAATATTGGACTCCACAGACTGACTGCACAAACAAGCTGACTCTTCTGTGGACCACATGGAGCAGGAGCCTCGTGCTTCTGTGCCCTTTAGTAGCGACTCTTCACAGGCTGTAACTCGGCAGGTGCATGGGTGACACCCCTACATCTCTTCCTCATCATGACTCTCCTCCAATGGAATGTTTGCTGCCCTCTGTCTCACAAAGAGGATTTATGGTTGCTTTTAGCATTGCAGCATCCCCTTGTAGTCTGCCTTCGGAAATGAAATTGCGCCCTCACGACCATTTTGAGCTTTCACATTTCTTCCTGGTTCGTTTTGACCATCCCTCTGAGGTCAGCATCCCATCTCATGGGGGCATCATGCTACTCATTCGGGATGACATTCATAGTCAACGCATCTCCCTGACTACCCATCTTCAAGCTGTTGCAGTTCACCTTTTCTTTCCCCACCTGACTTTTTCCCTCTGTACCATTTATGTCCTTCTGTCATTTGATGTCACCAGGGCAGACTTCTTTCAGCTTATTGGGCAGCTATCTCCCTCATTTTTGCTATTCGGTGACTTTGAGCGTCATCCCAGTTGGGGTTCTCCCAGAAACTGTTAGAGAGGTGCCCTCTTTGCTGATCTTCTTAATCAACTCAGCCTCTTCTGCCTTAACACTGGAGCACCCACTTTCCTTTCCGACTTCTCACACACCTATTCCCATTTGGACTGGACAGAATGCCAATAATCGTTTATGTTTCCGCTTGGGTTTGCCATCTGAGTTATTGGCTGTTTTAGCAAATGTCACGTGGACTGTAGATGACATTTTACTTTTTATCTGCCAAAGCAATATGGCAAAGGCCATTTAATTTTTAGTTTTAGACCTCAGTTTCTGTATGGTGTCTTTTTAGCCCTTTCTCCATGTCCCTGTTTTTAGCTGTCTTCTCTAATGTCACTTGGGACTGATGTATGGTCGTTTTTTTTAATTCCTCTCTGTCTTCATGTTCTATGACTTGGGTGCGTATGAGCCCAGTTGCTTTTTGCGCCCTAAAACAAAAACACCACCACAACCTCACACTGTACATCATTGTTCACATAATTTTCCATTCTAGTCTCATATTCTTCAATAAGGCCATTTGTTGTCTATTCAAATGTCAAAGTCTTCTATGCCACAAAAAACCTTTTGCAATATAAACAGGATGACTTCAAGTCTGAGCAATATCTTGAACTGTATTTAATTTGTAAATACCTTTTACTTAGTTGCAGTAGCTACAATATTGCCACAAGAGTCAATAATTTTAGCTCCCTCTATAGAAAAGATAACCTTGCTACCCTTCTTTGCTATTTTGCTTACCAACAGCAAATTAGTTTCAGTATTCTTTACATAATGTACATTTGGAGCAGTGACAATTTGTTTCTCGCCATTTACCAGCAAATTAAGATCAACCTTTCCTGCAAATTCACACTTTAATGTAGACCCATCAGCTGTGGAAACTCCTATGTCAGTCGTTGAGCAAACATCATACAAAACTGATGGAGCTTTAATAATATGCACAGATGCTCCTGAATCTAGAAACCAATCTGCATGATCAGCCCTTGCTTCACTAAAAAATTAAAAAACAGAAGATGCCTTACCTTTATGAGGAGTTTCTCTCTCAGGAGTACTAGAATGAACATGCTTCTTTTCATTAATATTCAGCCTTATGTTACACTGTGATGAAAAATACCCAATCTTCTGGCATCTGAAACATTTTATTGGCTTCTTCTTGTATTTAGAATGTAAAGCCGATGCTGTTTCTATCTTTGGTTCATAAGAAACTGCTCATTTTTCACGTCCTGTAGAATCTTTACCTCCATACTATCTGCTGTAAAGGGTATTCCCAAACTTTTCAAACCCTTAATGATATGTGAATATTTAACTGGTAGCCCAGCCAACAGTATAGTTCCAATCCATTCTTCTGGAATATCAAAACCTATATTCCTCAGACAGTTTGAGACAAATTATTTTATTCGCATGTTTGTCCATGTTTTTGCACGTGTTTCATGTGTTATCTGGTTAAACCTCCACCTTCAAATATGTTTTTTAATTTGTCCCCTACCTTCTTTGCTGATGTAGCCTTTTCTAAGTGAACATAATTTTCTGGAGCAATCAGAAGGATTAATTTTGATTTCACCTTCTGATCCTTAGCAGAAGAACTTGATTCAGTAGGTTTCAATGTACCATTTATGATGTCCGACAAGTCATCCAAGTTCAAATATGCCTCAATGTTAAATTTCCAAGTTGCACAATTCTCATGCCTACAAGCCACTCTATTTGAAGTATCTGTGTTGTACTCATATTAACAGTCACTTTTATTCACTGTGCACACGTTATACAAACTTCTATGCACTTTTGCACAAAAACACATGACTGTGAAATTTATTATTTCACTTTATTCAGTTCTGGACCCATAACCTGTTGGATTCTTTGATTAGCACAGTGAAATGACATGGAAAAATTGTTTAGCACAAAATAAAAATGTGTATTGTATTAACAGATGAACACATTTTACATACAGGCTACACACATGCTCTCATTGCCAATCAGCAATCATAGAATATCATTTCACATAGCTCTAATGCACTCAGCACAAAGTGTCATATGCACAACTATACAGATTTGAAAATACTTTGTTCACATTTCTCCAACAGTAAGGAGACATCACTTTCTGACAACACACTACAGCAAAGGAGCAGAACTACAGTAAACATACAAATATTCTCTTATGGTGCATAGAAGTCTTTAAAAAAATGCAATACCATTCATACCAATGGTATGATGTCATTCTCCTCACAGAAACCTTTCGACAGAAGAGTATACTATAAAAGAGTACTACAGATTTCACTCTTTTGCTTGTCATACCACAGGCAGGCCAGAAGGATGATTTTCCATCTTCTTCAAACTGTGCCTAGAGATGAAAAAACAATTATTGTTAAAACAAATCATGTCACTATAATAGACGGATGTGCTCAAACACAGATGATAGTAGATAACAAAATTGAAAGTATAACAGAGATATTACCACAAACAAAGATCGACAAAAGAGTAATTTTTGCTGATGATCTCAACACAACGATAGACAAACCAAATACTGAAACAGAACAGATGCTGGAAACTCTTGGAAGAGGAGGATATAATCTCAACAACAAATCTGACCGGAAAACATAGGTAGCATCCAATGGAACCAGTGCAATGGACCTCATATTATTCAGAGGTGAAGACATAAAGCCAATTAGTCAGAAAGGTCTCTGGACATCATTGGTAGTGACCAATAAGAAAACACATACCAGTCATGACAACTTTTGAATTTAATCAGCCATTACCAACAACTAAGCCTAAGTCAAACTGGATATACAGGAAATCAGACATAGTGAAGTTAAAAGAAAGCCTAGGAAAATAAAAAGAACGAAACATCTCGTATACTTACACCAGACATTGGAAACAGTGGAACTATGCCCAGTGACCACAATCATGTCAAACAGAAATGAAATACAGGAAATCACAACCATGGCCAATAAGGACCACAACACACTAATACGACCTATCACTATATGCTAGGCAGAGGTCATACAAAACACTAATAAAGAAGAAGAAGGTGGACCACGTAGAGGAACAGGCTTAGATGACTAGCAGAACATGCTCAAAGAGGCCAATTAATAGCATATAAAAAACCTAGAACACCAGCAACAAAAGGAATCTCAGTGGACACATGGAAAACTGTTTTGAAGCCATCCTAAACCTCCAACACAAGAAAACAGTCTGTGAATACAGTTAACAGAAACAATAGAAAGTTGCATCCCTATAAGAAGAAGACAAGAAATACACCATGTGATAACAAAGGCAAAAAACAAAAATGCTTCAGGGGCAGACAGCATATATACAGTACATCTCAAGAAATCCATCACATGATGGAAGGCTACTGATTGGAACTATTTAACAACTGCATGAAGATAGGAAAAATACCAGAACAATGCACAATCAAAATCCATATCGTACGAAAAGGAGATACCTCTGACCCAGACTTATATAGAGGCACAGCGTTCGAAAACACATCTTTCAAAATTTCCGTGGAAATATTAAGCAGCAGGCTTACTGCTGGAGTGGCTACCCAAATACCAGAAAACCAAATTGGTTTCAGAAAAGGAAGAAGCATCCTACATAAAGCAAACTGTTTAATAGAGCAAGTGCAAAACACCCTAAGACATCAAAAGAAAAAATATTTTTTGTTTTTATAGACTATAGCAAAGCCTTCAACACTCTTAACAGAGAAACACTCACCCAAAAACTCAACATGTAATTGGCAACACACACAAAGTAATGAGACGCATAATATGATACAAGCACATCCAAATATGATATCATCACATACAAGAGTTCAACTCAAACAAAGGGAGTGCTACAAGGAGACCCAATCAGTCTAACACTGCTCAACAATCATGCCAGGAGACATCATGAAGGTCATCATGGACAGCTCAACAACAATCCTATTTTATGTGAGTGACATGTTAATACGTTCAGAATACAAAGAAGAGCTACAAAATGTGCTAAACAGACTCACATCATGGGCTGTGGAAAATGACCTACAAATAAACTGTAGCAAAACCAAACAGATGATTTTCAGAAGAGGTGGTAAACTCTCACCAAATACATGTTAGCCCTTCAAGAAAAACCACTAGAAGTAGTACCTAAGTACAGAATGTAGTGTCACTCTGCAAACAACACTGACGTCATTCAAGACACATGTGAAAGAAAGAGCAATAAAAGCAATTTACAACACCCAACAGCCTCAAAAACTCTCAATAAAAACACTGATGACCCTGTTTAAAACAGCTATAGCACCAATAGCAACTTACGGGACCCATATAAACTGGGACAAACTAAAAGTCAATGACTTAGTAATGCTAGAGAAAGTCAAATCCTGCTACGTGAAATGAGTCCTGGGTGACAGTGCCTTCAATACTGGCCTATGTCTTTATGAAGGAAAGGTCCTTCATAGAAGACATCAGAATGCAGATGGTCCTGCCCAACACCAAGGCCTACAAAAGCACAGGACAAATAGTCATAGAAAAATACAACTCTGTGTGAGTGACTTCTACTCAGCCAGTGCCATAATGATAAAAGAGTGGAGTCAGGCAAACTACAAAATCAAACACGTGGTAACACGATATGCGACACATTGATTCCACCTCAAGTTCTCCCGAAACGAGAGATGAATCCAGCAACCAAATGAAAACTTCATGTGCAATGAACGCTGAAAGATCTCGTGCAAAAAAACTGCAGAAAAAGAGCATTGTCGATAATAAAACTAAGACTAGAGTAACGTAACTTAGATTTTTATTTGTATTTGTTTTTTGTATGCATTTTCATTAACAATAATACTCTTCAGTTTCAGCATTTCATTGACAGAGTACAGAAACTTTATTTGAATTCCGTAAAGTGTTCATTAATGGTTCTGTCAACAGTTGCGTTATTTTTTAGGCGACTGGATTTGAATCTTATTGGTTTACTTTCAAGCCTGGCCTGCCGAGGCTGCACTGACAGTGCCTGATATTATAAATGAACATTGAGTGGCAATACATGCTCTACAAATGTTTGCAGGATGACTGCCACAATTCACAAGTTTGAGTTTGACTTGTTAACAGATGTATATGGATTGTGGCATTCTTCCTGCAAACATTTATAGGGCATGTGTTACTACTCAATGTTTGTTATTAAGATCAGGCACTGGCAGTGCAGCCTCAGTAGGCCAGACTTGAAGATGAATCTGTAAGTGTCGAAACTAGTCACCTAATAAGTACTGCAACTGTTGACAGACTCATTAATAATTGTTTCAAGGAACAATAATATTGTCCAAAGTTTCATTCTGATTAAAAGATTCTGTGCATTTAATGCCAACATTTTCTCTGGTAATAAAGCAAAGAAGAATTGGAACTAATAATTTTCATGTGTGTAAATAAGTGGTTTAATCACTTGTCATCTTTGGAAATTCTTCACCTGATGGAAGTCGATATCCATAATAATTGGAACTGGATGTCCATCGTAATTGGCAATAGAGTCTATTTAATTTTAATATAGAAACTAATTATAGTTTCCTCTCTTTTTGTTAATTGCAGCTTTTATTTACATATTTTTATTATTTGTGTCTGGAATAAAGTGACAGTTAGATAAACAAAGCCTGTCTTCAATTCTTAGTTTTCAGTAAAGGCTGCTGTAAGTCATTTTCTGTAATAATCTTATCACAACATATGAGGAAGCAGAGGGAAATTATGGCAGTGAACATCATTGTACTACAGAATGAATTTTCAGCCTGTAGCGGAATGTGTGCTGACAAGAAATTTCCTGGCAGATTGAAACTGGCTGTGAGACCACGATTTGAATCTGGGACCTTCGCCTTTCATGTGCAAGTACCATACCAGCTGAGCTAACCAGGCACTTGCCTGTGAAAGGCAAAGTTCTAGGGTTTGAGTCCCAGTCCAGCACAGTCTTAATGTGCCAGGAAGTTTCATCTTTCTATTATTTGAAAAAGGATACCAAAACAAGTTAAATAAGATATTTGAAATTAAAATGTATAGTTTTATACATTGCAGTTTAGATAATGTTAGCCATGTGTCAGAATTTATAATTTCAAATTGGTGTTTTGCAGATTGTTTCACTGACTGAGCTGATGGCAGGTGTGAAGGCTCCTCCAAAGACTGTCCAGCTTTTTCAGCTGACCTGTTGGCCAATGGGCCATAAAGTTCCAACATCAACCAACTCATTAGTTGAACTCATGAACATGGTGGAGCGATGGAGGCAGAGGACAGACTATGGGCCTGTTGTTGTTGTTTCTCAGTAAGATTCTTAAAACTATTTCCATCTCTCTCTCTCTCTCTCTCTCTCTCTCTCTCTCTCTCTCTCTCTCTCTCTGTGTGTGTGTGTGTGTGTGTGTGTGTGTGTGTGTGTGAGAGAGAGAGAGAGAGAGAGAGAGAGAGAGAGAGAGAGAGAGAGAGATTTCTCTTGTTTTTTTTTATGCTTGCATTTACCTGTGCGTATACTAAATAAAAGACGTGTGCATGTACTTATACATTATTAAATAGCTCACTGCATTTTCCATAGTAACAAATCAAATTCCTCTCTAAAAACGTTTCATGGTGTGCTGAATTGTGATCTATGGGATAGAAGGAAGTGACGTGATCTGTAACAGCTTAAAAGTTTCCTTATATAAATGATTATCAGCAAATTATAGTGGGATTTGAAATTGGTGTAATTATGCATTTTATAGATGCGTAAATGACAATAGAATATTTTGGATTATGAGGCTCATTTGCAAGAAGAATCAAAAAACTTCATAGTTGACACATCTGAAAGTAATCACTTAACTTTGCTGTATGCAACAAGCAGATTCATCTTTGGTAACAAGGGTAGGAAGAGTAGATGAGGGGGAGGGGTGGGGCGTAACGACAAACAAAAATTTTGAATACATAAATGAAAGTGAAGGTATACCACTTCTAACTGACCACTAAGGGATTTACTATATTTTCCAAAAAGGCTGTTTTACCTTAACCAAGTTTTTGCTGGTTTCTGGTGTCACCAAGACATTATTTAATATTACAATAAACAGTATATTGCCCCATTATTTATCATTTGATTCATGTATAGGATCTATATCAAAATGCTTTTAACTCTCTCATAATGTGTGAAAGAGAGAGTAGAAGTTCTAAGTTTTGTTTAAGGCATTAGTCCAAGTTATTAAATTACTTCTCTATGCACTGAGGTAACTGTACACAAGAGTGTGACTCAGCTATCCTACTGTGACAGAGTAAATTTCATAATTTTACTGAAGACCTGTGAAATGTGCCTCTCAGGCATACATTTAGCTCTTAAATACAGAGTACATAAAAGTCAAAAGTAGGATATTAGGTGGTCACCTTATATTCGTATTAGCTTCGACCTCTTCCTCCTGAACGTGTCGTCGGGAGGAGGTAATTTTAACTAGACTCCGTATAGGGCACTGTCTTTTTAGCCATCGACATCTTTTAAGTGGTGATCCTCCCCCACTCTGTCCCCACTGCTCTCAGCTGTGGACGGTAAGACACCTTTTAATTTAGTGCCCCTATTTTACTCCGTTACGTGCCCATCTACAGATGTCGCCTGATATATCTTCTATTTTAGCAGATGACATGCACTCAGCTGATTGCATTCTCAAGTTTATTAGTGCCAGTGAGATGACGTCAGTCATTTGAAGCTCTTTTTGGGGACAACAAATCCCCTTCTATAGTGGTTTTTTAAGCTTTCCTTCTGTTTTTAGTTCCTCCAATTTTTTGAGTTTCCTTCCTATTGCCGCTGGTTTCCAGTTTCGTTTTTTTACCTTTTCCTAAGTCACAGACCGGACACTAATGACCATAGCAGTTTTGCGCTCAAAAACCATAAAAAAAACTATCACTTATTTACATTTGAAGGACTAAGAAATATTGTGAAAAATGTTGCTAATGACTAAGTTCCCATGGTGTAATTGGATAGATAAAAAATCTACTCACCAAGCATCTACAGAGTAACACACATATAAAAAAAAAAAAAAGGTTCTACTTACACAAGCTTTCAGGGCCAGTGGCTCCTTCTTCCAGCAGAAGGGTTGAAGGAGAAGGGAGAGGTGTGGAGGCCCTTACTGGATGCGATGAGAAGGAAAGACTGATTGTTTGGGACTGCACAGGACAAGATTTGAAAACCTGAGAGGTTAAAGGTGGAAGACAGGGTAATATGCAAGACAGATATTACTGTTAAAACATCATGCAAGAGTTATTAATAGTGAAAGCTAAGTTGATTATATGTAACAGAAGTGTGAGGGGGGCAGCAAAAAATAGACATATCAGAAAATGAAAGACTTAGAAAGCTAAAACAGAGTGAAGAAATGAATAGTTACTGTGAAGGAATGCTGAAATCAAATAAATTAATGTAAATTAACGTTAGGTAGGTGGCAAGAACCAAGGATATATAGTAGCACTAGTTCCCACCTCTAGAGTTCTGAGAATCTGGTGTCTGGGGGAAGAATCCAGATCACGTATATGGTGAAACAGGCACCAAGGTCACAATTGTCATGTTCTAGAGCACGCTCTGCGACAGGGTGTTGTGTGTTGCCGGTACACACTATCTGCCTATGCCCCATCCTGACAACTTGCCAGGACTGGGGTGTAAGAGGATGGGAGTGGGGGAAGGACAATGGTCACCTGAGTGGAGGCAGGTCATTCCCTCCTTCATATGCCTGCAAACTGATGAGCAAGCAAATGATTCCATATTCTGTCTACCCAACTATGTCACAAGTAGCAGGTACAGGGTGTTTAACGAAGTTATACCAATGCTTCCACACGTCACCTTGTGAAATACTAGCGACGCAGTCTGGGAGTGTTAATTTTCCACAAAATGTGTTATCACTGCATGTAATATAGATCTGAGTTACGAATAATACTAATGCAAGAAACACATATTGACAGAAACTATGTAAATGTGTTCTGCACTGTTAGAGAGGAAATTAATCATTAGTTGTCCTTTACAATAGCTATAGCATTTTTTGGGAAAGGCAACTTTACCGACCATGAGTGCTGCTCACTTTTCAATTTACAGAGAGCCTATACCTCCCAAGCATTTCCTGTTCAGTCCTCTTACATGAGCAGATAAAATAACGTTACTGAGCACATGTTAATATAGTGGAGTTAATTTCAGTTTATTAAGTCAGTGATTATTTGGAGTTGTTAGCTGTTATATAAGAATGCTCAACAGCTGCAGCTGCCTAGTGTCTACCACATCAAAGAACCTGCTGCAAGTGTAACATACTGTCAATATGTATTAGACAATGGCGTTTTCATTATCCCCACAATCAGTGGCTGGAATACTTTTCACAGCTTGAGGGGTACCAAATTCATCCACCCAGCCAGAACTCTCTCAACATGTGAAGAGGCCAGATGCTTAAATTGGCTTCTTCAGCAACAGAGGTAGGTTGTGTAAGTGTTACAGGACTTCAGATATTTCAACATAAGTCAAACAATGCATTGCATCAGGTTAGTGTTCTAGACTTGAATGTGATCGGACATATTCACACCCATCTTGCAAGATGTGCTGTGGATGTGTGCTAAGTGGCTCCACTCAGTGTAGCCCACTTTTCAAGTGCCAGTAATCCCAGAATGGAAGAGATTTATGCAGTGCACCAGTAACACAATGTTGAGAGAAGGTCATTCACGAATTCACCTACCTATGACTACAATGTGGTTATAGGCTTTACAATAAACTGTCAAAAATAGTCAGCAGCAACATGCCACATTTATTAATCCAGTCCCTTTCCCAGCACTAATAGGTCACTGACAACATCACACTTACAAATTAAACACTTGTTTACAGGGAAATATTCTACTTAAAGCTCACTTAACAACTCCAAATGAGTGCTCAGTTAATAAACTCAAAATAATGCCATTATATAAAAATGAGCTCATTGAAGGTTTGTCTGTTCACTTACGAAAAATAGACAGGAAATGTTGGGGAGGTACAGTCTCTCTGCAAACTGAAAAGCAAGCTCCACTTACAGTGAGAGGAGTCACCTTTCCTAGAAGAATGCTTCAACTGCCATACAGGATAACTAAAAATCAATTTCCCCTCTAGCAGTGTCAAACAGTGTGCAGAAATTTATGTGGAATTTGTCTATATGTGTTAGTATTATTAGTAACTCATGCCTACATTCATATTAATGCACTTAGTGGAAAATAAACACCCCCAGGCAGATCTGTGTACTGTGTCATCAGCAAGGCAAGCAGCAGCGGAGTCCATATAGGTTTGTGAAACCCTCTGTAGTTGCTTCATGTGGCATTGTGGGGTATGCAGAATGGAGACTCATCTGCTTGCTCTTTAATTTGTGGACCTAAGAAGCAGGGAACTGTAGCCCTGGCTTCCCTCAAACGACCACCCCCCCCCCCCCCTCTCTCTCTCTCTCTCTCTCTCTCTCTCTCTCTCTCTCTCTCTCTGTCTGACCCTCACCCTAGTCTGCCAACATAATGCAGTTTATACTTTAACATGGCTCCACTGCATGTAGATGTGGTACACACATTTAATAGTCATTCTTACCCCCTTTCATTTAAAATCAAACATTAATTTTATCCATTAAAGCACTATGACCAATAATTTGAAATTTTCCATTCTATGCAACAATCCTAGAGAAAAGAATAAATAGGACCTTCTTTATATAGGAAACTAGCTGTGAGTGTCTGTCATTCCCTGGGTATTTATTTATTCCTATCGTCTATTAGCCCAACTCCTCCTCACCCCCCTCTCTCTGTCTATCTTGTCCACCCCCTCTCTCTGTCCACCTCCTCCACCCTCCACCCCCTGCCCACCTCCTCCACCCTCTACTCCCTGCCCATTTCCTCCTGTCTGCTGCCCCCCCCCCCCCCCCAATCCCCCAATCTCTGCCCATGTCCTTCTGCTCCCTCCTGCAGAACGCCAGCATTATGGTTTTATTGTTGTGACATAAAGCCATACATCCCACCACTGATGAGTTGTTTTCAGTGTTTGCTTTTCGGGCAAATGTGTTCCCACTGTATGGAGGCACCTCTGTGTGGTGACTGTGGACACCAACTCCTTGAGGGTAGCCCCTGTGTTCCACTACCCGTGTGTTATAATTATCATAACTGTCAATTTCATGCTCACCAGATTACCTGGCCTAGAAGAAGGAAAAGAATATACAGGAGTATAAGTTCCTTGATCAATTCTACTACACTGAGGCTCATCAGAAATATGACCATCTTCACCCTGTGTTGATGACATCTAACATTGCCTCTGTTATGTCCTTTCCCCAACCTCCCTCTTCCAAACCACAGTCCTATCCCCCTCTCCTCTCCCCCTCCCCTATGGATCCCATGCCCTCCCCTCTGCATGTTGCTCCCCCTCTCTGGCTGGAAAAGTGTCCCCCTCTTCAGTGTTCACCAGTGGTGGACTTCCTCCAAGGACCTACCCTCTCCCTGTGTCGCCCAGGCAAGAGGCCTGTCGCCACAACTTGACTGCGGGACCCACAGTCCACATGCCCCTAGGTTGCCTGCTCTCTCTCTCTCTCTCTCTCTCTCTCTCTCTCTCTCTCTCTCTCTCTCTCCCCCTGTTCCGGATCTTGCAGAGACCTGCTCTCTCTCAGTATCCCAGTCTCCTCGATCTATAAAAGACAAGAAAAAGAAATCTCAGGACAGGGGCCCCTCTGGTGCTCCCACAGATGCCATTTCCCACCAACAACCAGAGTTCTGACCTCTTATTTGTGGGTCAGCAGCTCGTGGGCTAGTGTTGCTACCTCTGGATCACAGTGTTCTGGGTTCGATTCCTGGCCAGGCTAGGGATTTCTCTGCCTGGGGACTGATTGTTCATATTGTCCTCATTATTTCATCATTATTCGTGACAGTGGCTAGATTGGAGTGTGAAAAAATTGTACTGTTAAAAAATTTGGCCTTTGTATGGACGCTGATGACTGAGCAGTTGAGCACCCCACAAAACCAAACATCACCACCACCATCTTATTTATGGATGTCACTTGTCCTTGCCGATGATGGATGGTGACTTGGTGGAATGATTCGCTCCAGCCCATTCACCTCCCATTTGGATCCCTGTTCATGCTTATTCAATGGAACTGTAATGGCTACTACTCTCACTTCGTGGAGTTGCAATCCCTTATTTCATTTTACTTGGCAGCTTATGTTGTTCTCCAGGAATCTCATTTTACTGATGCTCACTCACGGACCCTTCTTTGGTTCTGTGCTTTCTTTCTGAACAGGGTTGGCCCTTTGACAGCTTTCAGTGGCATTTTCACATTGGTCTGCATGGACGTTGCTAGTACATGGATCCGATTTTGTACCATGTCAGAAGTACTTGTTGTCTGGGTCCACTTGGACTCTGCAATCATGGTTTGTAATCTCTATCTCCCTCCTACAGATCACCTACACCTGCTGTCCTGACTACCCTCCTTCAGCAACTCCTCCAGCCCTTCCTCATCCTTGGGGATTTTAATGCCCATCACCCTTTGTGAGTCAGTGCTTTTTTGCTAGTTGCGGGTTCCTCATTGACCAATTTCTTATGGACTGTGACTTGTGCCTTCTCAATGATGGTTCCCCTATTCGTTTCAGTGCCGCATATGGCACTTTCTCTGCCATTGATCTTTTGTTCACTTCCCCTCTCCTTCTTCCTTCCATACACTGACCTCTGTGGTAGTGACCACTTCCTGTTGGTTCTCTTTTCACCTCCCAATGGCCAGGTTACCTGCTAGGCTTTCCATCATGCCCATTGCCCTCTATATACCTTCCAGGTCATGTTTACATCTTCCTTGTCAGGATGTATTGATGAAATCGTTCAGAATCTGTCAATTAAGATAATTTTTGCCACCAGTATTGCCATCTCCCACTCAACAGCCTGTTCCCTGGTGGA
Organism: Schistocerca nitens; assembly: GCF_023898315.1. Lineage (NCBI taxonomy): Eukaryota > Metazoa > Arthropoda > Insecta > Orthoptera > Acrididae > Schistocerca > Schistocerca nitens. The sequence continues at coordinate 166,960,606 of NC_064619.1, forward strand.
GCAGGGCCATTGCCACTGCCATCGGTGGGAACTGTTGCACAACGCAACATTTTAAGCAGCACCTATTCTGCACTGGTCATATCATCTTTAAATGTCTTCATGCCAGAGCCTGTTACTTAATCCAATAGAGAAAGTGGATGTTTTGGGAAAGCTTTGTCTCCTTTCTAGGTTCTTCTGTCCCTTCATCACGGATGTTGGTCACACTTCGCAACCTCCAAAGTTGTTAGTGACAGTCTTCTATTCCGAGCCTTGCCCTTCCAGGTAGCCTTTGTACAGATCCATCAGTTCTCATCGAACAACTCACGACTCATTTTGCGATGGCTTCAACATCAGCCTCTTATTCAGCTGCCTTCTTAATCTGGAAACAGCGGGCTGAAGCTCCCCACTTAAGTTTTACCTGTTGTTGGGTGGAATCCTACTGTGAACCTTTTACTAAATGAGATCTTCTACTGGCCCTCTCTTATTCCCACTATTCAGCCCCTGGCCCTGATTTCATCCACAATCAATTGCTTCAACTCCTCAGTCCTCCACAAAAAGATATGTGCCTCCAAGCATTTTTCCCTCTCAGTATAGAGACAACCTTGTGGTTCCTGCCCTTAAGCCCAGCAAGGATCCATTATCCCTTGATAGTTACCAGCTAATGTCCTTTGGAAGTTATTTGAATGGATGGTGGCTCATCAGCTCATTTGGGGCCTCAAATCTCGGGACCAATGACCTCCTTACCAGTGCGGCTTTTGGGAGGGATGGTCTCCAATTGATGATCTGCTTTGATTTGAAATGGCAGTTCGACAGGCCTTCTCTCAGTGCTGCCATCATGTCACAGTTTTCTTCAATCTTCATAAGGACTACAGCACAGCTTGGTACCATCATATCCTGCTTAAAATCCATGGGTGGCGTCTTTGGGCCCCCTCTCAATATTGATTCACCAGTTCCTGTCCCACCACTCATTCAGAATTTGGAATGCACTGTTCTCAGCTCTCCACAGACCCAGGAAAATTGTATTCTGCACTGTTCTGTATTAAGTGCCTTTCTTTTTCTCATCACTATCAGTGGACCTGTGGCCTCCGCCAGATCATTTGTCACCCCTGCTCCGTACATGGATGATTTCTGAATTTGGGCTAGCTCACACTTGGAGGCCTCCATGGTGCCATCCAACCCGCTTCCATATGGGCGCTCTCCAGTTTTCAATTCACTCGCCTTAAGTCAAGGGTGTGCATTTCCGTCACCATACTATGGTCTATCCTGATCCAGAGCTCTACCTCAATGACCAACACCTGACCGTGGTCCCCCAGTTTTATTTCTTGGGTCTCCTTTCTGACAGCATATCATTCTTCTGAACATTGGCTGTTTTGGTAAACTCGGTGTTCACTTCCTTGCCCGTAGCTCCTGGGGTACGGATAATTCTACTCATCTCCACCTTTAATGGGCATTAGTTCTGTTTCATCTGGACTATGGTTGTCAAGTTTATAGATGAGTTGCCCCTTCCACACTGCTCCTATTCGCTCCAGTTCTCCATTGTGGTACCCGTTTAGCCAACAGTGCCTTTCACAGTATCTCTGTTGATAGTCTTCTGGTCGACAGTGGAATCCATCCTCTATTCGTCTGTGGTCCCAGCTCATAGTTTTCTATGCCATCACTGATCACTGCCTGCTCTTCACTTGCTCACCTCCTTCTGCTCCATTCCTTTTACAGCTTTGGGACTTTGCCCACCCACTGCCCGCCCTTCGGAGGGGGGGAGGGGGGGGTTTACCATTTGGGCTCCGCCTCACTTCTCTCCATTGCGATTTACATCTCCCCGCCTTGTCTTTTTCACCACATTCTCTCCTGGTTAGTTCCCTTGGTTATTTCCTCAGCCCTGGATTCGAATGTATCTCTTCCAATGTCTGAAAGTCTTCATCACTCCAATGATGTTCCATTGTTTGTTCCGCTGGCTGTCACAGCAGTTTCAGAATGCTATTGTTCCTTACACTGATGGCTCTAACACACCAATCATGTGGGATATGGTTTCACATCTTCTGTTTGCGCAGAACACCATCTCTTGACTGTCATGGTAGGGTCTTTGCTGTGGAACTTATGGCCATCTATCAGGCCCTCTGCTTTATTAAACGGTCATCCCTCACCTGAATTTTGTTATATATAGCTGAATGAATGGCCAACAGGCCAGGCTTGGTGGTTTTTCCACCACTCCTTGATATCTGCCATCCACAACCTCCTCACTGACCTTGGTAGTGTGCTTGTTCAATATATGCAGCTTTACATAGATCCCTTTTTGCTCAATCATGAGCTGACTTTTGGGATCTACATGCAATAAAGGAGATTGTCACCACATGGCCTCTCCCAGCAAGAATGTAACATCCTCTGCCATCTTCTTATTGGAAATATTACATTGACACATGGTTTCTTACTCCACAGTGAGCCACCCTCTCTCCCCTTTGTAGTGTGAGGCCCCCTCATGCTAATCCATATTTTGCTGGACTGTCCCCACCTTTTGTCACTTCACCCTAAATACACCCTCCCACCTTCCTTGTCCCAGGTGTTAGCAGACGTCCCTCACATTGTTACATCTGTCTTTGGCTATCTTCACTAACATTGTTTGTCTTCTCAGGTTTAAGTACCTGAATTTCCACCTGGAACTGGAGTCCCTCAATTAGTGTTGGCATTGGTTATGGAGGCCTTGGCCTTGCCTCCACACCAGTCAGGTTCTTCCCCCCTTTTCCCTGTGTGTTGTCTGGTCTTTTGTGCAATTTTGTTTCCCCTTTTGTTGTGTCTTCTTTCCCTGGTGTTGTCCCCGTTGTGTTATGGTCATGCTATGGAGTGGGGATCGGGAAGTGTCGGTGGCAGTGCTGGTGCCCCAGTGTACATAGTGTCTCTGGGATGCCCCTGCTCTCGCCATTGCCCCACCCTCCCCCTCCTTTTTTTCTTACTCTTTCTGCAGCCTCCATGTTTCTTTTCTCTCTTTGTTTGCCCTGTTTTCCTTTTCCATTGACTGGACTCTTCTGTTTGTATTGTTTGTCCCTTGGTTTCTGCCACCTTAGATCATGGAACTGATGACTTTGCTTTCTGGTCCCCTCCCCCAATCAACCAACTGACCATCTGCCAATCTTCTCCTTCCCCCTCTGTCCATCTGTTCCTTCCTACCCTCTGGTTTTGTCCATCTTATCCTCCTCCCTCTCTCGATCCATCCTTACTTCCCCCACTCCCTTTCCATCTCCTCCAATACCCACTCCCAGCCCATCTTTTTCTGTTCCTCTCTCGGTCCATCTCCATTTTCCCCTCTCTCTGTGCATCTCCTTCCCTTATCTGTGTCCATCTCTTTCTTCCCCCTATCTGCCGGTCCATCTCCTACTCCCCTTACTCTCTCCACCCTATCATTGCCACCACAATAGGAAGTCGTTCCTTCTTACCCTTGCCCGCATCTCGTGGTCGTGCGGTAGCGTTCTCACTTCCCACGCCCGGGTTCCCGGGTTCGATTCCCGGCGGGGTCAGGGATTTTCTCTGCCTCGTGATGGCTGGGTGTTGTGTGATGTCCTTAGGTTAGTTAGGTTTAAGTAGTTCCAAGTTCTAGGGGACTGATGACCATAGATGTTAAGTCCCATAGTGCTCAGAGCCATTTGAACCATTTTTTCTTCTTACCCTTACAGGATTCCTTTCCACGTAGTAAGTAATATGTGTACTAAATTTAGTTCAAATCAATCCAGGGGCTTAGGAGGAGCTTTTTAGCTATGGCCTTGTCCACGTATGCACATGTTATGTCTTTTACGTGTGTTTAACATAATTCACACATATTGCACCTGTAACTGTATCGAAATTCACCCTGCGGTTTCGTCTCACACTGCTCATTGTTTATTATGTCATATCACTTTAACTTTTTGTCATACAGTGATATATTTTTGTTGGTACATTCAGCCGCACATGTGGATACTGCCCGTAAAATGTGTTGTGAACAGAGTTAGCAGAAAAGAAGTAAAATATTTAAATGTAATGCATCTCATTGTTTATGAAGTTGTATCTCCTGAGCTACATGTCATACAGTGGTATTGCAAAATGTATTGTGAATGGAGGCATTAGTAAAGAAATAGTCAATTAAAATGGCATGCCTGATACAGCATTTTTACTGCATGAACAGTGAAAATGTAGTAAGTGATAAATTTTTTTCCTTACATCATTTCGTGGGGGGTCCTCACAAGAAAAAGTTTCAAAAAGGGATTCTGGTCCTAGCTGCTGGTGATGGTGGTCATTTGTGCATGAGATTTGCTTGCTTGCATGTGTTTTTGTTTTGTTTTTTTCTAACAAAGGCTGTAACTGAAAGCTTATGTGAAAGTGTCTTTTAATTATCTCTGTCTGCAACTTAATGTCCCATCTTTATGACAAGTAGCAGTCTATCTTTTCCTTACACTGTTGTTTTCATAAAGGTTTGAAATTATATGTAAAGTATGTTGTAAGTCACTAACTGCTCTCATTTTCCAATACTGACTGAATATATTCTGACTATTTGCGTTTCGTGAGCTAAGCTACTTTTTCACCCCCAACTCTTTGATAGATAAGTGGTTCTCACCCTCACAGCGATTCTTCGCAGACAGTAACTGATATGTGTACCAAGTTTGATTGAAATTGGTCCAGTGTTTTAGAAGGAGATGTGGAACATACTTACTTACATATACACATACACCCATTTTTATAATATGTATAAATTTAATGTATTTTAATATTGTTCCAGCCCCCCCCCCACCCCCCACCCCCCTGCCTCACCCCCCCCCCCCCCAAGCCCCCCATGAACCATGGACCTTGCCATTGGTGGGAAGGCTTGCATGCCTCAGCAATACAGATAACCATACCGTAGGTGCAACCACAACGGAAGGGTATCTGTTGAGAGGCCAAACAAACGTGTGGTTCTTAAAGAGGAGCAGCAGACTTTTCAGTAGTTGCTGGGGCAACAGTCTGGATGATTGACTGATATTGCCTTGTAACATTAACCAAAACAGCCTTGCTGTGTTGGTACTGTGAACGGCTGAAAGCAAGGGGAAACTACAACCATAATTTTTCCTGAGGGCATGCAACTTTACTGTATGGTTAAATGATGATGGCATCCTCTTGGGTAAAATATTCCAGAGGTAAAATAGTCACCCATTCAGATCTCTGGGCAGGGACTACTCAGGATGACGCCGTTATCAGGAGAAATAAAACTGGCATTCTACAGATCGGAGCACAGAATGCCCGCTTCCTTAATCGGGCAGGTAGGTTAGATAATTTAAAAAGGGAATTGGATATGTTAAAGTTATATATAGTGGGAATTAGGGAAGTTTGGTGGCAGGAGGAACAAGACTTTTGGTCAGTTGAATGCAGCATTATAAATACAAAACCAAATAGGGATAATGCAGAAGTAGGTTTAATAATGAATAAAAAATGGGAGCATGGGTAAGCTACTACAAACAGCATAGTGAACGCAGTGTTGTAGCCAAGATAGACATGAAGCCAATGCCTATCACAGTAGTACAAGTTTATATGCCAACTAGCTCCGCAGGTGATGAAGAGATTGAAGAAATCTATGATGTGATAAAAGGAATTATTTAGATAGTGAAGGGAGATGAAAATTTAATAGTCATGGTGGACTGCAATTTGATAATAGGAAAAGGAAGAGAAGGAAAAGTAATATGTGAATATGGAATTGGGGTGAGGAAAGAAAGAGGAAGTCGCCTGGTAGAATTTTGCACATGGCATAACTTAATCATAGCTAACACATGGTTATATGTGGAAGAGGCCTGGAGGCACTGGTAGGTTTCAAACAGATTATATAATGGTAAGACAGAGATTTAGGAACCAGGTTTTTAATTATAAGACATTTCCAGGGGCAGATGTGGAGAGGATAAAAGTTGTAGACTAGCAATGGCAAGGAAAACCTTTCTGAAGAACAGAAATTTATTAACATTGAGTGTAGATTTAAGTAAACAAGACTCTCACTAATCCGGCCCTCAGTAATCTGGTGCACATCCAAAAACACTTGCACAATGAATTACCATGTGCAACAATGTTTAGTTAAACAATGCTTTATATACTGTATTTGAAATTGTAACTTTCTTCGCAGCTCAGAAACATGTCTTCTAAAAGGAAATATGTTATGGTAGACCTCAAGCAGATATACCAATGCCTCTTCTTTAGTCTTTTTCTTCTTCTTCTTCTTGTGTATCCTGCCTTCTTGAGAGCTCTTGTGAAGAGACACGATACATCAATTTCCGTAGTGGTGTAGGACAATCAATGAAGCTACACAACAGTTAATAATTTAACTTGTGAAACTGCCAGTTCATTGGAATTTATAGGGAGAATAACACTCTCATACTCTCATGCTGTCAGCAAACTTTGTGTAGCATTTTGTGTGTGTAATGGGCCTTACTACAATGCAAATCATTCTAATGAATTAATTAAGCTGCTTTACAGTGTCGCTAGGCAACATAATCAACAATTAAAATTGGACCTCGATGTTTTGAATAAACTTTCGGTTCATTTTTTGTCAAAATCAGCACTTGTCTCAAAATTAATTTCCAACTTCATGCATTAGATCCAAACGCATTTGCAACTGTTGTATGCGATTTACTGGACAGCTTGATCATGCACTGGCATGTAACGTATTTCAAATCTAGCACGCAGGTTTCAGTTTTCCCTAATGAGCTAAATGACCCATTTGTAATAACGTGATTTGTGTATCTCACGTAAAGTTTAAATGAAACTGGATTTACTCTCCATTTGGGTCAAGGTCACAAAGTAAAATTCACCACATAGGTCAGCAAACTGTACACACACACTTTTAGCACTCTAAGTGATAACTCATCTCGGAGTAAAAGCCGCACATAAATTCACACTTTTTTATGCATACAAAATTCAAAACACCTTTATATTAAACAAATAAATTACAGCATGCAATTACTAACTAAACATTTCCAATTCTGAATAAACTTCAAGAACTTGTATTTCATAATCAATAAAATTTTATCGCCTGAGAGAAATTATTAGTTTGCTAAAACGGATTCAGATTACAGTCAACTTGTGTCTGGGCGATGATGTCATGAATCGACACTTGCTCGGAATGAATAAAATACCAGTACTGAAAAATACTGTCCATTGAGCAATTTACTGACCTTTATAACAAATTTGGAACCCCTTGCATCGCAACACAGTAACTCGAAATTTTAGACAAGTTAAATTGAGGTTCTTCGCAGAAAGCCTTTGTTGCTGAGTTCAGTGTTGGACGAGTAACTATTTATGACATAAAAAAGACAGTACTCAACAGTACTATTGTTCTTTTGCAATATTTATGTTGTGAAAAGCAGTGTGCGATGAAATAGTTATATCGAGTGGCAAAAGAACAATAGTACACCACATAAAGAAAGACAAACATGGTGGACAATGTGAGGAAGGTCACAACCCAAAGTTGTGCTCACGTGTCAGTAATAAAGCGGTAGTGTGACCTCCAGAGCAGATGAGAGTAAACGAAGATCAGCAAATCATCCCACTGATGATGATGCCTTAGAACAAAAAAAAGGCAAAACGCGTCTGAGATAAATAAATTAAGTGGCAGCAGGAAAAGGCGGTTTTATTTACAAAACAATTCTCCCCCCCTCCCCTCCCCCCCCCCCCCCCCTGCAAAGGATGGCCACGCAAACAATTTGCATATGCATGCCTGTACCAGCTTCTTTGGTGCTTCAGTGTATAAATAACACATTACACTACCCACATTAACATACCACTGGGACTAATGACCTCAGCAGTTGAGTCCCATAGTGCTCAGAGGCATACCACATTACAGTGCAATAATTCTATATACATGTGTGATATTGCATATTAAATATTGTAATTATCAGATTCTTTTACTTTACACATACAAAATCAGATGTCATATTCCATAATTAGATTAGAACTGAGTCCACATCACAAACATTACATCATCAGATGTCACACATTGCTAAGTGTACTGCAGCTTGACAACTAACAACAGCTGTCACAATGTTGTCAAAGATACCCATATATCCAAAAATTGCAGGACTATAAATAAGAGAAGTGTAAGGCACATTACATATATATATTGCCGATGTGCCATACTTAGTTGCTGTATTATGTATCGGGTAACCAGTGACCGAAAAACACTTGAGGGTGTACAAACAAATGTAATAAAATCTTTTAAACAGTATGTTAAAATAATATATTTAATAAGCACAAATTTCATGAAATATTGAAAGATGAAACAATCTATTGATTTCTGACATACCAAACCTAACAAATGCTTGTTGTACAGGTCATCAGTGCCTGAAGGACAAGAGTAATGCATAAAAGTACAAATTCCATTAATATTTTAAAATTATATTATCAGTGGCGCACCAAAAGAATTCTCTTAAAGCAGATAGCTTGTACATACAAATGTGTGTCTATTTGTCTGGCCTATATATTGCCAAAATGGGTAAGTAGTGGTAGTAGGTACCAAAAAGAGAAAGACTGCCAATATATAATCAGTATTCATTTCTGAGTACATTTTATTGGACCCATAAGGGTGCCAAAACGATCCTCTCAAAATCATGAACATGCATCTTCCATTAAGCAGATACATAGTAACATACCACATTATTTGAAAAAAATGTATGGAACCAAATAGCAAAATTAGATAATGTCATTGCAGAAATATTTAATGACGTACATGGAGTAAAAATGAGTCACTGCAGACTACATAATAAAATAATCAAAGTGACAACTAAATTAGCTTTCAATTCCATTTTGTAAATATGTAGAAGGTACCAAAAGGTAAAAATCTTTTTAATATCTGTCAACCGATATAAAATGTAAGGTAGGGCAGCAAACAAATGTCACCTGTGACAAGAAATGGAGGAACCTACAATGGGTACATCAGGTAATTCATGACATAAAGAAGTAGTAGTAGTAGTAGTAGTAGTAGTAGTAGTAGTAGCAGCAGCAGCAGCAGCAGCAGCAGCACTAGCAGTAGTAGCAGCTTTATTCATCCATAGATCTCTTTTTACAAGGATATAGGACATGTCAAAGTATTTACAAGTTTACACTAATTTAAAATAAGCTAATTTGTATACACATACATTTACAGACTTCCAGTTAGAGACAAACATTAGATTTCCTACTTGTATACAATACTTTTTTTTTACCTACTACTTGCAACATAATGTAATGCCCCACTGTTCATTCGTAACTCACTATCAGTCACTGCACGCACTATACACACATTGTTTCATAACACTTCACTCAGTACACACACACACACACACACACACACACACACACACACACACGCACGCACACGCACACGCACACGCCGGTGGTCTCTGGGCCGTTTTCTGTACCACAGCTTCCCATTTGCTATTTAGATAAACTGAGTCGGCATCCCTCTATAATGAGTGAGATATTGAGCTCAAAAAGAGGAAGAGGTGTTAGTTTTGTGTTATGCATAGCTTGGGGGTAAGATTTTATATAAAAGGAAAAATAAAGGGAAAAAACGTAGTGCGAAGGTGTTTTGTGGAATGTTGGATGTTTTATAATCATTATTATTATTTATTTGTGTAGCTTTTTTTTTTTTACCGAACCCCTACTCGCATTTATCTGAGTAATCCTTCAATGTATAAAATGTATTGCATAACAGGTACTTTTTAGCTGCCTTTTTAAGTAAGTGTATATTTGCAATTCCTTTAATCTCTTTTGGTAATTTATTGTGCATTTTTATTCCTTGGTAGAAAATGCTGTTTTGAGTTTTATGTTTATTTTTTCTTGGTGAATGTAAGTTGAGTATAGCTCTTGTTCCATGGTCATAGACAGAGCTGTTTGTGCAGTAATTACCAAAGTTATTTTTGATATGTACAACTTACTGGTAAATGTATTCACACAGGGCAGTTAAAATCCCTAGGGTTTTGAACAGATCTTTACAATGTGCTCGACGACTATTTTTGGTTATTATCCTTATGGCTCTTTTCTGGAGTTTGAAAATTGTGTTCATATTTTGTGCATTTGTTCCCCAAAAAGGAATGCCATAGCTATGAATTCAGTGTACATATGAACAGTATGTAACTGAAAGACACTGCATGTTATTTATTTATATCCCATAAATCACATACTGTGAGGCATTCGCATGGATGTAGGACATGTCAGAATTATTACAAATAATACAAAAGGAATACATAAAAGTACCTCTTGCAAGAGGATATCTGGTATAAGACAAAATACACGTTAATAGGTATAGAAAAAATTACATTAAAAAAATATGGTAGATCTTAATAGCTAAATGAAATACACAGTAATGTTAACCGTGATTGTGAGTATCGTAATGCACAATAGCACATCAAATTAGTAAATGAAAAAATCAATTACAGTTAACTCTACTGAAATATTCTTCTACCGAATAGAAGGAATTATCTAATAAATACTGTTTGAGCTGTTGTTTAAATTTGGGAAGCTCTACACTGATTATAGGATTCTAAGGGCGTAACAAGCTGATGACATTCTGTTTGCAGGTTCCTTTTTGTGTTCACACCACTTCAGCTGAGAATCAATATTCATTCCTAGAAATTTCACATTTGTTACACAGTCTATAGAGGAGCCATCTACATTTAATTTGACATAGTCATTTTTCCCTCTTCAAACTGAAATTCATGGCATTAGTGTTCTTTATGCTCAAGGTCACTTTATTGCTTATTGACCAATCATAAACTTTCTTTAGAGTGTCATTTGCTTTCTGTGCAAGGAGTTCTCATGTTTTCTCAATGAATATAATATTGCTCTCATCAGCAAAGAGAATTTTTATACCACGAGTAACACTACTGGAAAAGTCATTTATGTATATCAGAAATGGTATTGGTCCTAATATGCTACCTTGCGGAACCCCTATATTAATGTATTTTGGTTCTGATAAGTGGTTTACTAAATGTTTAGATCTATTGGAAGTATGTGTTATCTCTGCCCTTTGTACCCTATCTGCTAGGTAGGATCGAAACCAGTCATTATTTACCCCTCTTATTCCTAATGCTTCTAATTTATTTAAAAGAATCTTGTGGTTGACTGTATCAAAGGTCTTAGAAAGATCCAAAATATGCCTGTGACACACTCAACTTTGTCAATAGCATCAAGTACTACTACTGTGAATTCTACTATGGCTGACTCTGTATTTTTGCCATTTCAGAAAACAACCTGTTATTTGCTTAAAAGATTGTATTTATTTGGGTGATTCATTAATCTGTCTTTCATAATTGCTTCTCTCCCTCCCTCCCTCCCTCCCTCCCTCCCTTTTTTTATGGTTACAGCAGGGAAATGGGCTGGTACTATGTTATCATAATATAACATAAACCAAAAACTTAAGGGGTCAGTGCAGTATAAATTCAAAAAACCAAGGAAATGTGATGTAGAAAAATGAGGCTGCATAAAAGTAAGAATAAAATTGAAATATGAACTATGCAATAAGTAACATCATACTTGTTAATGAGAGAGTCTGTGAAGATAGCTATGCAATATTCATTGCAACATACATTATTGTTGTATACATACAGATACCAAAACATTTTTCCCAAAATCATATCCATGCATCTAATATTAAGCAAAATATATGTTAACATGTCAAATTATTTTATGTGTTACCATGAATTTTGCTTTATATTAGGTGCATAGACATGATTTTGAGAAGTATCTTTTGGCAGCTTTATGTATCCATAATGTATGTTGCACAGAATGTTGAGTATGTATGTTCGCAGCTTTCTCTTTAAAAAGTATGATGTTAATTTTTGCATAGTTTTTATCTTACTGTTATTCTTACTTTTATGCAGCTTCAAACTCTGTGCTGCAATCCTTCAATTCATAAATATTCATTTTCATTTTTCAACATCATCTTTCTTCAGTATTTTGGATTTATATTGCACTTATCCCAAAGGTTTTTTGTTTATTTTATATTATACTCATAGAATACGCTTTACATCATGAATTACCTGGTGTATCCATTATTGGTTCCTACATTTTGTATCACAGGTGACATTTCTCTGTTGCCCTGCTTGCATTTGATATTGGTTGACAGATGTTAAAAAATGATTTTTGTCTTTTGGTACCTTCTAAATATTTGAAAAGAATGGCACTGAATGCTACATGACACCTTGTTTCTTTTATTAAGTAGCCTGAATTAGCTCATTTTTTACTTGATGAAATAATTTTCACACCACATTACCTAACTATTCCTACTTAGTTCCATACTTCTTTTTTCCCAAATAAAGTGATGTATTACTATGTATTTGTTTAATGGTATACATGATTTTTAGAGGCTTATTTTGGTGCCCTTATGTGTCCAATATGATGTATTCAGAAATGACTGATGATTTTTTTATATATAGACACAACCCGTTAGCCTCTCCAGTAAATTCACCAAAATTACACCACTTTCATCTGTTTCTGGCACATCTGCTTGAGTTTCAGTGTTGCCTCCTTCTTCCCATCACTGACGAGTTGCTTTATGATCTAAGAGTTTTCCGAAGACCTAAAGAGAGAAATTGGAGGAATTAGATTCCAAGCTTCAGCAATCCAATGAATGACACTTAAAACATCGATTTTTTTAAGAGCTTGCACAAAAACTACTTCAGCATCAATCGCACCAGTTAAGTATTCCAGCAGCTTGTGTCTGTAATGTTTTTTCACAACCTCAAGAACATCTTGCTCCATCGGTTGACATAGAGGCATTATGTTTGGTGGAAGAAACACAACTTTGATATCCCAAACCTGTAGATCATCTGGGTGAGAAGAAGCGTTGTCCACAAGAAGTAGTGCTTTTCCAGGATGCCCATTTTCCTCCATGTATTTTTCTACAGCTGGAACAAACTCTACCTGGAACCAATTTTTGAAGATGGCACTGTTCATCCGTGTCTTAGACTGATTCACGTAACACAATGGCAAAGGTTTATCAGCTGGTTGCTGTCTAAATGCTCTTGGTTTTTTTGGAAGTGCCAGTTAAAATGAGGCACAGTTTATGATTGCCAGTAGCATTACTGCATGCAAGGAGAGTAACTCTTTCTTTGCCTTTTTTTTATATCTGGATGACGTTTTTTCTTGTTTAGAGGCAAGGGATTTTGTTGGCAACATTTTGTAATTCAACCCGGTTTCATCACAGTTGTAAAGTTGATCGCCAGTATAACCTCCTTTGTCGATGATTGTGTGCAGTTTCTTCTTAAAATCAGTGATAGCAGCTTCATCCTTGGATAGTGATTCGCTGCTGACGGCAATTTCACGAATACCATGCTGCTTCTTGAACCGATCCAGCCAGCCATCACTTCCAAGGAATTTTCACTCCTTCCCTTCAATCAGCTCATAAAAAGCCATCACTTTTTGACGAAGTAGAGGACCTGAAACTGGCACACTTTGGCCCTTATTTGTTCATGCCACAAAAACAAGGCCGCTTCTAACTGGGGATATGCACCTTTTCTCATTGTTTTTAGAGATTTCTCTGCGCTGCCTGACACTTGGATGTGACAAAATTTTTCAATTTCTGATCGATTTGTCTTCAATCAGTAATCGTACTCCTACTGACGTTCAAATCCGGAGCAACTTTCGTGGGTGGCTCACTAGCAACAATTCTCTGCAAAGCACAAAGCTTTTGTTTCAAGAGATCACATTCTTCCTTTGTTCCGTGTCCATAGTCCATTCAGCGTTTTTTTACCGACACCGACTGATTCTTTTTTGGTTTTTGGCCACTTTTATCTCTGGGCATTTTAAAGCATATAGTGTGAGTATGAAACATTAAATTGCAAAAAAAAAAAAAAACACACACACACACACACACACACACACAACTTGACAACACTCGAGATGCACTAGACAAAGCTTTTGACTTTTGAAACCAGGCTGTGGCAGAAATCGAATGAAAACATTTGATACATCTATCGCCTCTTTCCTGTCCGACACCAGCCCACGCAGCAACACAACAGTGCATTGTATGTTCATTTTCAATATGTTAAATGCTTGGCTTCGTCTGATGTACCAACAACAGGCGGAAAGTGTTTGGCGCCGCACTCTCATTGTCAGTTTCAACAGGGCTATGTTACACTGCATAGAGCTATACAGTACTTCTAAGGAGTTCCATTAGATGACAATAACATGAAACCATGCAGTACGAACAAGAAACATTCTAAAACTTCAACCAACACATGCACAAATTGATGACACTTGGACTTGTGACATGCGCCAGTGCACTGATTAGCAGTAGACTGCCGAAAACCACCAGCGAATGCATGGCTACAGGAGCAGACAAGTGGAAACTTGTTAAATGTCAGTCTAGCTAGCCAAAAGCATAGCTGCAAGATGTGTCAGACAGTGCCAATGTGAGCCGCAAAAATTGGAAAAAATTTGTTTGGATTAAGTGGATTTTGGATAAACGCAATTCAGATAAACAGGAATTTACTGTATTTAGAGACTGTGGGTCCACACAGAAACAAAATTTTAATATTATTTGTTTCAAAATTTGGAGCAGGAGCATAAATCTCATAATACCTATGTCTTCTACTGGGCTAAAGCCCTTAACAGTCAAACAAGCTTTAAAACTTTGCTTTTCACCAGCTGTCTTCTACTTACATACCTATCTGTTCTTTAATGGAATAATGCCAGATGGTAGCTCAACAAATTTCCAACTATCATGATTCTTCAAATAGTTATTTTTTTCCTTCATTGCAACTATCCATTCAGCTATCTCATTAGAATTAATTGCTTCATTGTACAATAATGGTTCATATTTTCTTCCTCACACAATATTTGTTAGTGCTTCTTCAGTATAAGCCTTCCCTTCGGAACCCACAAGTTCCTGATTACCTTCTGTTAATAAAGGCAGCTCTCCCAAATTTTTATTCTGATTTTAGGAACCATAAAATTCCTGTTTAAAGCTTGAATATTCCCTTTTACTTTGGATTGCATCTTCAGTACTTACAAATGATAGTGCTCCTTCATTGTACAGTTCAATAAATCCTTTCTGTTCTCTGTTTTCAGGTGAGAATTTGCCACTAATTTTTTTTTAAATATAAAGTTCCTAGATTCCACAACCTGTTTTGTTCCTGGTATCCAGATCCTGTATACATGGCCATATAGAGTGCGTATAATTAGATAGCCATTTTTGCCCTCGTAGATGATTTAGAAACATTTGCTTTGGCTGGGTATGTGAATGAAAAATTTTCACATCCTGTCACACGTAACTGTTGTACACTAGGCTTTCTTCCTGTCCACAACACACACAGCATTTTTTGGTTGTTGTAGTTATTTGTAACACAGTTTCCTATGTATGCTGCAGTATGAATCAACTCAGTCCAAGAACTCATTCATAAATTCCTCCTTAGCAACTGAGACCTTACCATATTCATAACATTCTGTTTAGGTATTCAGCTATATCATTTTGCTGTGGTTTGTCATAGTTACTTCATGCTGAATTACTTCAGATTCATAGAACTGCAACCATTAGTGCTAACAGAATATTAGGCTATTGTCAGTCCAGATTCTTTTTAAATATTTAGAGAATAATTTCTCTATCTAAATCATCCATTTCTTTAATTCTTTAAACATTTCTCCCATATTTTTTGAGAAACACCCAATATGTGTCTGCTAGCATCATCCATGATACTCATTAAATATGTATTGCCTCCTAAACATGGCATGCTCTTAGGCCCTACAAGATCACTATGAGCAAATTCCAAAGTGGTTGTACTTTCCTCCAAATTTTGTATTACAGCTTTTGGAAATCGTCTTTGAGTCAGTGTACACACCAGTCAGTCATCACACAGGTATATTTCAACTTTTTGTCTAATCCCAGGATTATTACCTTCTTTTTATCATGTTGTTAATTATACTCTTACTTACGTACACCATTCGATGATGTCAAAAGCCTAACGATTTTGTGTCCAGTTCATTACTTCTCGATCTTCTGTCATCTGCACAGGGCTTCATATTTACTTAATATAAACCAACACCGAGCGAGGTGGCGCAGTGGTTAGGCACTGGACTCACATTCGGGAGGACGACAGTTCAATCCCGCGTCCGGCCATCCTGATTTAGGTTTTCTGTGATTTCCCTAAATCGCTCCAGGCAAATGCCGGGATGGTTCCTTTGAAAGGGCACGGCCAACTTCCTTCCCCATCCTTCCCTAATCCGATGAGACCGATGACCTCGCTGTCTGGTCTCCTTCCCCAAAACAACCAACCAACCAACCTATAAACCAACTTTCTGTTTAATTTTAATTAGAGAGTTTTCCAAATTTATTGTAGATCTTGCAACACTATTTATCATAAATAACTTTTATATCATTTTCTGTGAGGTTTTGGGTTACTCCAATAGGAGTAAAGTAGCACATGTCACACCAATATTCAAGAAAGGAAATATCCTTTCTTGAATATTGGTGTGACCTGTGCTACTTTAGGAACAGACCTTTCGTCTAGTGAGCGGTTGTATGTGATTGCTAAAAATAGCACTATTGTGTCTGCATGGTCTGAAAGGAACCTGATTGGTACACCATCTGGACCGGAAGACTTGATTTTCTTAAGTGATTTGGGTTGTTTCAAAACACCTAAGATATCTACTTTTATGTCACTCATGCAAACAGATGTTCTGGTTTCGAATTCTGGAATATTTACTTAGTCTTCTTTCATGAAGGAATTATGGAAAACTGTATTTAGTAACTCCGCTTTAGTGGCACCATCATAGGTATCATTTCCATCGCTATTGCGCAGTGACGGTTTTGACTTTTTTTTGCCAGTGGTGTACTTTACGTACGACCAGAATCTCTTTGGGTTTTCTACCATATTTTGAGACAATGTTTCATTGTGGAAATTATTAAAAGCATCTTGCTTTGACGTCTACACTAAATTTAGATCTTCCATGAAAATTAGCCAGTCTTGGGGATTTTACATTCTTCTGATTTCAGCATGCTTTTTTTGTTGCTTCTGCAACAGTGTTTTGACGTGTTTAGTGTACCATAGTTGATCAGTCCCATCTCTTATTAACTTATGTGGTTTGAATCTATCTATTGCTGTCGATACTGTATCTTTGAATTTGAGACATATCTGGTCTACACTTACATAATTAGCTTGGAAGGAATGGAGACTCTCTCTTAGGAAGGCATCAAGCGAATTTTTATCTGCTGTTTTAAATAGATATATTTTGCATTTATTTTTCGTGGTTTTGGTTGCCATGGTTTTGAGCCTCGCTACAATGACCTTGTGTTCACTAATCCCTGTATCCATCATGACACTCTCTATTAGATCAGGATTATTTGTGGCTAAGAGGTGTAGTGTGTTTTCACAACTATTTACAATTCGTGTGGACTCATGAACTAATTGCCCAAAGTAATTCTCAGAGAAATCATTTAGTACAATTTTCGAAGACGTTTTCTGTTTACCACCAACTTTGAACATGTATTTTTGCCAACAGATCGAGGGTAGATTGAAGTCTCCACCAATTATAACTGCATGAGTGGGGTACTTATTTGCAATGAGATTCAGGGTATCTTTGAAATTTTCAGCTATTATATCATCTGAGTTGGGGGGGGGGGGGGGGGGATTATTATTTTGGTACGGCTGTTGAGTATAACCTCTACCCGTAGTAATTCGCAGGAACTTTCTATTTCAACTCCACTACAAGATAAACTACTACTGACAGACACAAACACACCACCTCCTACTTTATTTAATCTATCCTTTCTGAACACGGTTTACGCCTCTGTAAAAATTTCGGCAGAATTTATCTCTGGCTTTAGACAGCTTTCTGTTCCTATAATGATTTCAGTTTCAGTGCTTTTTATCAGCGCTTGAAGCTCTGGTACTTTTCCAACACAGGTACGACAATTTACAACTACAATACTGACTGTTGCTTGGTTGATTCTCATTGTTTCTTTGCCCTGTACCCTTTGAGACTGGAGCCCTTTTTGATCTTTCCTGAGACTGTCTAATCTAAAAAATCGCCCAGTCCAGGCCACACAGCCCCCTGCTACCCATGTAGCTGCCTCCTGTGTGTAGTGGACACCTAACCTATTTAGCAGAACCCGAAACCCCACCACCCTATGCCGCAAGTCAAGGAATCTGCAGCCTACATGGTTGCCGAACCATCTGAGCCTCTAATTCTGACCCTCCACTCAGCTCTGTACCCAAGGTCCGCAATCGGTCCTGTCAATGATGCTGCAGGTGGTGAGCTCTGCCTTCATCTCGCTAACAAGACTGGCAGTCTTCACCAACTCAGATAGCCACCAGAAAGCAGAGAATCTCTTCCGATCCATAGCAACACACATCATTAGTGCCAACATGAGCCACCACCTGCAGTTGGCTGCACCCTGTACCCTTCATGGCATCTGGAAGGACCCTTTCCACATCTTGGATGACTCCCCCCCGGTATGCACACGGAGTGCATATTTGGCTTTCTTCCCGTCCTTAGCTGCCATATCCCTAAGGGGCTCCATCACTCACCTAACATTGGAGCTATCAATGACAAGCAATCCCACCCTCTGCACTTGTCCGGACCTCTCAGGAAGACCAGCGACTGCCGCACCAGCCACTGCCGCAACAGGCAAGGCCACCCTTGCTGGCTCAGAAGTACTATCAGCAGTGTGCAGTACCTCAAACCTGTTACGGAGGCATAAGGGTACAGACTTGTGGCCATTACCAACTTTCGCTTTCCACCCAGGGATTCACGACCCCGCCATGGTTCGCAAATCACCGTCAGGCAAGTGTCACCCAGCAGGGCGCAGTGGCATCAGAGATCTCAGGTGATGCCACAGGTTCCAGATGTGCCAGAGCGCTCGCCTCAGGTGTCCTAATGTCACTGCAGCCCAGGGCAACAGCCTGGAGCCTGTTGACCAAAGCCAACATAGCTTCTAGCTGTTTACAGACAGTGGCCAATTCCCCCTGAATACATTCACAACAGGCACAGTTCCTATCCATCCTACACTGGACTCGCATTCGGGAGGATGACGGTTCAATCCCGCGTCCGGCCATCCTGATTTAGGTTTTCCGTGATTTCCCTAAATCGCTCCAGGCATATGCCGGGATGGTTCCTTTGAAAGGGCACGTCCGACTTCCTTCCCCATCCTTCCCTAATCTGATGAGACCGATGACCTCGCTGTCTGGTCTCCTTCCCCAAACAACCCAACCAACCCTATCCATCCCTAACAATTTTTTTCCTCTCTTTTATCTCACAAGTTGTTCAAAACACACAGATGACTGACGACTATGCAAATTTATACTACACTGGTACTAAAATGCGATGCTACAACTCTCAAATACTACAATACGCCCGAAATTTGTGAATTAAACTATGAAAGTACCCAAAAACATGCAAAGAAATTAAGAATTAAACTAGAAAACAAATAAGTGAGCTAAAAGTGCGACTTGCTGCTGGCTGCTGCTTTTCCAATGGTGGCATCTGTTGCCAGAGTTCCAAATCTAGTATTAAAATTCTGGTTTAAAAAGATACAGAATAAGCCTTCTTAACATATAGATAAGCAGCAACAGAATCCAGACTCCTCTATATGGTGGGTAGCAATCTATCCTTTTTACAATCTTGTCATTATAAATGAAACTATGCACAAGATTATAATACGACAGCTTCTAGAGCGCCTCACGGGCACTTGGAACCATTATCAAGCAAGCATGAGAAAAATATCAAATGAATTTATCGATGAAACCCATGTGAAAATCTAATGGATTACTTACAGAACTTTGATGGGGCTCTGAGGAAGAAAGGCAGCAGTGTTCTCACAAAGACCTGTTGAATAAATTTAGAGAATATACGTTCTTCACAAGAAGAAGAACGAATTCTGAGGGAGAGTGGGAAGTAGAGGAAGCAAGCTCAGCACATTGGCTGAACATAGTCCTCTGACATTGTTTCATCACAGAAAACCTTAATAGACTCCATTCTATCAATCCTTGTATTAATGTCAAAATGGCAGATAACTGATTGCAGAATAGAAAGGCAACTACAATTGCTTAGTAGTGGAAAAGTGTAGGTAGTGGAAAGGTTTATGGACCAGATAAGACACCTATAAGATTCTACAAAGACTACAAGATCATGTGAAAGAATCTGCTTCTCTTCTAGCATCAGTTTATTTTAGCTTGCTGGAGCAGTGAATGACAGCTAACAACTGGAAAAAGGTGCAGTTCATTCCCATTTTCAAGAGGGGTCATAAAACAGATGCTCATAATTATAGGCATATGTCACTAATCTCTATTTGTTGTAGAATTAAGTAACATGTTTTAGCCTCAAGAATTATGATGTTTTTTGACAACAAAAATTTAATCTATGAAAATCAACATGGATTCCACAAACAGAGATCTTATGAAACTGAGCTCACTCTGATTCACAGTAAGAATCTTAAGGAAATGTAGCTCATCCACAAAGGAAGTGACATATGTTTGACTGATCCTTGAGTACTGTTCACCAATCTGGGGCAAGATGGCCATGAGTGTAGAAGTGTGCAACTCTAATATGAGAAAAAGTTACAGTTATGTGCTAAAAAAGGGAGTTTCCGAGAATTGTAATGTCGAAATAACAAATTTAAGGGAATTAGTCAACACTTTAAGAAGCGAAATCACCACACTCAAGAATGAAAATCAGTAATTACGGTCAAAGAACAAATCAAGTGAAGTGGCACCCGACGAAAGATACAAATCGTCCGAGTGGAAAGAAGTAAGACACAAAGGTAGGACTTTAGCTGGAAAAATAACAACGAACTTTGCAACAGCAGTTACATTTACAGATAAAAACAAATATGGTGTTCTGCAGTTCAGTGATGGTGTTAAAGACAGTGTAAATGATCCAGACCATTCAAAAGACAATGCACTGAAAATGAATAATCACTCTGAGTAAAATGATGATAAACGTGGAACATCAGGTAAAAAGAACAGTGTGCTTTTTTTAAGAGACAGCCATGGCAGGAATATACCTAGTATGTTTTGAGAAATAAATTGAGACATAGCAGTGACCAGTGTTGTCAAACCTAGAGTGGGAACTAGACACTTGCATTTAAACAAAATCCATGCAAGAAAATGACTTTGTCGTATGCATAACGGGATCAAATGATGTTGTGAAAAGTAAAGCAGATGGTTGCATAAAAGTGCTTCAGAACTTTCTAGAAAAAAATAAATCAAGGAAAACAGTTGTTGCTACAGTGCCTCATAGGCACGATCTAATCTATAGTTCGTGCATTAATAAAGAAATTCGAAGAACAAATATTAAAATAAAGAAAATGTGCTTTTTAAAATAAAGAAACTGTGCTCTGAATAGGCAAATTGTGCTGTGGTCGATATAAGTAAACTGCAGCATAACCTTCACACCAGACATGGGCACCACCTAAACTATGAAGGGAAAAAGTTTGTGTGTGAACACGTCAACAAAATAATTAAAGAAAGGCTCACATGGAATAAAACAATCTATGAAAGTAGCGGTTTGAGTAATACCAGGAATGTACATCATATTTTAGTATAAAAGTCAGTGAATCGGCAGGTAATAAACCTCCTGTACTTGAACTAGGTGCTAAAAGCAACATTCGAATGAGAAGAGTGTTCACAGACAATAAACAATAAACATAAATCTGTTACTGTGATGCAAACGAACATTCGCTGCATTAGGAACAAAGTATTATAATTAGAACATTTTTGCAGTATTGAAAATGTTGATGTTGTTTGTATCTCAGAACATTGACTGACAGAAGATCAAGTACAATATTTTGTTCCTCAAGGGTATGCTGTTAGAGACATTATGTGTAGAAGTGAAAGAAAGACTGGAGGTGTTCTAATATTTGTCAAAGATACTATAATGTTTACCAAAATAGATGTTAGCTCTTAATGTGCAGAACTAAATGGAGAATTTAGCTGTATAAGACTAAATGCAGATAATACTATAATTGTTAGCTTATATAGATAACCAGGAGGAGATGTAAGTACATTTTTCGAAAGATTTGAGCTGCTTATGAGGAAAATATTAAAATCTAAAATAAAACTAATTAACTGTGGTGATTTCAACATTGAAACGCCCAACAGTGATGAACATGTTACTAGAACACTTTTTAATATCTCAAGATCACAAAATTTACAATATACAAATTACACGCCAACACAGGATAATGCATGCATGGATAATAGTATAGTAAATTTTTCTAGAGATATGTATGATGTCAGACTTGCCAGTAGAGCCCTAGCTGATCATGAACCATTGATTTTAACATTCTACTGTGATCAGTTGCCTAAATCAGTCAGAATCAAGTCTAATGCCACATGGATAAGGGGGCAGAAAGATGAATATATTAATTTATTTATTGACAGATTATCTGATGTTAACTGGGACTTTGTATACAACACGCAACCTGAGAAGGGTGCTAGTGAAATGGTGTTTAACAGCTTCCTGAAAATACTCACAGAGTTATGGTACTCCTGCTCACCATTAATCAAGTACTTCTTATAGAGCTTATCAAAAACGTAAAAAAATCTACAAAGACAAACTGTCCTTAGCCAAAAAACAGGCATGTGAAGATTATATTGAATGTGCTCCCAACAAATGTAAAGCAGCATGGGACATCATCAACCAATATAATTCACAAAGCCATACACAAGATGCAATGCTGGTCCCAGAAGGAGTAAATAATTACTTCCTAACCTCAGTGAGTGAGCTGAAAAACAAAATCAAGCAAAATGGCACTTGTGCACTAGATCATCTTGGTTCTGTGCCCTATAGGAGGTATACTTTCCACTGGAATGTTGTCATCCCAGAGGATATTGTAAAAGCTGTGGCATGGTTCACCAACTCCAAAAGTATGGACTGTTATTGGTTTTCTAACTATGTAATGAAAAAATAATACACCTTATCAGTCAACCTCTTCCTTTCATTTTTAATATGTGTTTAGAATGTGGAGCTTTCCCAGATGCACTCAAAGCTGTGGCAGGGTTCACCAACTCCAAAAGTATGGACTGTTATTGGTTTTCTAACTATGTAATGAAAAAATAATACACCTTATCAGTCAACCTCTTCCTTTCATTTTTAATGTGTGTTTAGAATGTGGAGCTTTCCCAGATGCACTCAAAACTGCTAAAGTGATACCAGCCTTTAAAAAGAGAGATAAGCATCTGCCCCAAAACTATCGACCAGTTTCTATTGTCCCAATTTTCTCTAAAGTTTTTGAAAATCTAATGTACAGCCAACTAAATAACTATTTTGAAAAGCAGGACCTCCTCTCCAACAGACAGTTTGCATGTCAACATGGTAAAAATACCACTACTGCTGTCACTGAAGTTGTTAACCAGGTGTTAACTGCATTCGAAAATAAGGATCTAGTATCAGTTGTACTATGTGATCTTAGCAAAGCCTTCAACTGCATACCATTTAACACCCTACTTGCAAAACTGAAATTTTATGGCATACAAAAACCATCTTTAGATGTAATCGAATCATACTTAAGTAACAGGAGACAGTTTGTATCAATTAAAAATAGAAGCTCCTCGCTGAAGGAATTTCGGACTGGAGTGCCTCAGGGCTCGGTCCTAGGTCCTTTTCTGTTCATCATTGCAATTAATAACTTACCTTACCCTGTAGGAGCAAATTCAAATATGTGTTATGCAGATGACACATCACTGCTCAATACACACCATGACATAATAGAACTGCATCAGGCAACACAGGAAAAACTAGAACTAGTAATGAATTGGTTTTCTTCTAATGAACTCCTATGTAATCCTGATAAAACACAAGAACTAATTCTGGGTTTAACTACAGCTGTTGAAAGCAAATCAGTAAAATCATTAGGATTCCACATTGATTCAAAATTAAACTGGGAGGAACATATTAGCCATACCTGCAAGAGAATAGCAAGAGTGTGTTATCTCATCTGGAGACTGACAGATGTAATCACTGATGAGTATCTAAAGGTGATATATTTTGGCCTGCTCAGACACACATTTCCTACGGCATATTGTTATGGGGAGATTCTTGCCTTGTCAGTGAAAATCAAAATAATGAGCAAAGTTAACCCCAAAGAACAGTGCCACCCCCTCCTTATCAAGCACATGATATTAATTGTTGTGAATCTATACGTCTACACAGCACTGCTTTATGTCAAAAGCAACTTAAATGAGTTCAAGGCCAGAGAGAACATACATCCCCACTACACCAGAGGCAAGCCGGACTTCGACATACCAAGACACAGACTCACAAAGACTGCAAACTCACACAAAATAATGAGTTTAAAACTCTTCAATAAACTTCCAGCATCTGATCGGTCACTGATCAGTAATATTTTCAAACGTAATATTTATGACTGGTTACTCAAACATCCATTTTATAAGATAACAGAATATTTTGAAATAATCATTGACATTAGAACATAAGAATATTTCTAAAAGAGGTGGAATTAAAGTGTAAAAACTTTACTGTGAAGTTATTGTTAATTGTATATTTAATGTTCAGACCTATTATGCTGTAAGTGGTCAATGGTGAATAAACTGAATACTTACCACATAGAGCTGGTAGAATAGATGGAGAAGATTCAATGATGAACGGTGTGTTTTGTCACGAGAGAGAGTGTTACAGTGGTGCTGAACAAGCTCCAGAGGAAGACATTACAAGAGAGATTATGTGCATCATGGAGAGGTTTTCTATTGAAATTTTGAGAGAGTACATTATTGCAGAACTATGGAAACTAAATGATGAAAGATTAACAGGAAAAATCCACAAAATCATATTAAACATTTGGGAAACAGAACAGATACCTTCTGAATGGAAATGCGCACTCATCCATCCACTCCACAAAAAAGGGGACAAAACTGAACCAAATAATTACAGGGGTATCTCACTCGTGCTGGTCACATTTAAAATCCTATCAAAAGTTCTCATGAATAGGTTAGAAGAACAAGCTGACCCATAAATAGGAGAATACCGGGCTGGTTTTCACAAGGGACGATCATGCATAGAGCAGATCTGGAATCTAAAAATGATTCTCCAGATGAGAAACACCCGAAACACAGTGGTCACTTTTATAGATTTTAAAAAGGCCTACGACTCAATAGACAGAGTAGCGCTCTGCAACACACTAGAAGAATTCAGCATTGACAGAAAGACAAGAGCAATCATTCGGCAAACATTAACTGACACAGTCTCCAAGGTTAAATTTATGGGGGATATCTCTGAACCATTTGAAATCCAAACTGGAGTGCGAGAGGGTGACGGACTTTCACCATTACTCTTTAATATCATTCTTGAAAAAATTATCAGGATGTGGGAAAAAGAAGTCATAGGAATCCAAATTGGCATTAGAAAAGATAATAGATTCAATGTGAAGTGTTTAGCTTTTGCAGATGACCTTGCAATCCTCACAAATAATAGAAAAGAAGCCACTAACGCCATAGAGAAGTTACACGAAATTGCACAAAGAACTGGCCTGCAAATCTCGTATGAGAAAACCCAGTACATAGAAAGAGTGCCACAAGACAAATTGCCTATTGTGACATCCAATGGGAAAATCGTACAAGTACCACATTTTAAGTACCTGGGAGAAATCATCCGGCCATCAGGGCCATCAAGGCCAATGAGGAAAGAGTAAAAAAACTACAGAAAGCATATAAACTCATGTGGGACTATTATAACAAAAAGTCTATATCCATTAACGCAAAATTGAGGCACTACAACACTGTCGTACTTCCGGAGGCACTGCATGCATCTGAAACAACACAAATAGGTGGGCAAACTAAAATCAAAGAAATAGAGAAACAAGAAAGGAAAATTCTCAGGAAAATTTTTGGTCTGATACAAGAGCAAGGAATCTGGAAGAAGAGACCAACATCAGAATTATATAAATACACAGACAAGATTATGGATACAAGAAGGAAAAGAAGAATGCAGTTCTACAGACATATCCACAGAATGAATGAAAACAGAATTTCAAAGCGAATTCTTAAAGTCATCGACTCAGGCAGGGGAAAAACAAAATGGATAAAAGAAGTTGAAGAGGACCTCAGACAAGCACACATAACAGTAAACGGCGCAGAAAATAGAACTGAATTCAGGAACATCATCAAAAAACATAAATTTGACACCACAACACAGAAGAGACCAGGATGCAAATGGACAGCGGAGCGAAAGAAACAACACAGTGAACACATGAAGAAAATTTGGGCTCAGAAAAACCATAATCAATCATCATAAAGGAATTCAAGTTCAAACGCTCTCTTTAAATGGGAATAATCAAAAACAATAATAATAAACCCCGTGGAGGCCCAGGAAAAGAATAGGCCTCCGGTATGTTCTGCCAGTCGTAAAAGGCGACGAAAAGAACAAACCACTAATAGGGCTAACCCCCCCTTATAGTGTGATTATTTGGTTCAGGACAGAACTAATGAAGCCTCAGAGAAGCGCTGTCATGGTTGGGGACGACGCTTGAACCCTGTGCCCGTCCACAATGGTAACGACATTGCTAGCCACACGGAAAATGATTTAAATCCAAATAGAGGTGTTTTGCAGGATATGCTTCCTGCAACCACTTGTGGGGCGGCGGGTGGAATTATAATTGTTGTATAAAATGTTGAATGTAATGTAGAAAAGATGCATTTCCCAGCCGATTAGCAACATATGTGGGGCGGCGGGTGGATTAATTGTTATTAAATGTTCCTATTATTTATTTAATGCTGTTGTTATTTGCCGTTCTCAACACTGGCTCTCTAACTACAATATTGGCAACCAGAAAGTGATTAGCAAAATGTGAAGCCTGTAATTAGAATTCCTAGTGCCCACTTCATCTGAGAAATACATTTATAGCTACAGCTTATAGCTCTGAGGAATTTGGAGATTGTCTGGGATTCATAATCAAAAAACCATTCTCTCTAAAATGTTCACTATATTCTGAAAGCCACAGACCAAAAAGTATCCACACAATCCAACTACCAGAGCAGTTCAGAGTCTAATGCGCTGATGGAACTATAACTGTTCAAATTAAATGTTTAAGTGAATGCTCGCCATAATTTGATGATAATGTTCATCAAATGCCATGCTAAATAATGGTAGAACGTCTGTCCCGCGATGGCACGTGAAAATATGACATACGCAAACTGAAGATAGATCATTAACGTCATCCCAGAATTAACAATTCACTCGAAAATGATTTCATGGTTACGCATATCCCGAGTAACTTATTACGGCATCCGAGGCTGTTTATAGCAATTATACCGACGCGATGCGACTCCCGGCACAGGTGGTGCGCTAATCAGTGTCTGGAGAGAACTGGGGCCTTTTTCCTCACGCAGCGTTCTTACATATAAAGCTGCGGTGCGGACGGCTAAGGGAACGCCTGATCAAATCCGCTCTCCCAACTAGCCGCTGGGCTAGTAATGCACCACTTTAAGTTATCAAATAAATCATTGCTTCCTTTGCTGATGGCTGATGAAGCTCTCAATTTGAATGTGCAATCAGCATACAGGTAAGTAATCATAATAAAAGTCTGACGTGGCTAAGTCAAATATTTTGGGCGAGAGAATTAATTTAATTACACTACACGCAGTAGACGAGCTCTGAACTTGCTCATTGGAGATACGCTATAGCTATAGTTTTATAGTTATTCAGTTGAAACTTCTCACATCTTTATGATTATAGTTTATCTCCTTTCTACTTAAATTTAAACATCCTATCCTTATTTATTCGCCTGCTTAATCTATCTTGCTTCCTTAATTTTTAAGACAAAAACCAGAAAATCATGAATTTCAACTAAAATTTTAATTTGTAAGATCCAGAATACTGTTTCTACTAAATTATTATGCAAAAGGAATCTAAATATAAATTTTTAAGTTTCTATCTCTTTTCTGTTGCGCCAATGATTTTTACAGAAAAACGTCCAAATTTCGAAAATGGTTAAAGTTATCGAACTGATATTCAACACATATTGATTTAGTATTACTCCTGACATGCTAGAAAAGTTTCAGGTTATTTACTTGATTTTTAAAGTATTGCGCAACATTTATGACGTCAGAGCTAGTTACAGTGGACTGGCTGGCACACAATGGAAAGACTGATGTGAATTTTATACGGCATGAGTAGGCCGCTTCCCTACATCACCCTCTACTTAATTTTTTTTTTAATGTATATGGAAAAAAATAAAAAAAATTAATTACAAAAAGGAAAGCAAGAGTACAGCTTAACTTCCTATGAACATTAAAATTGAAATGTAAACATATAGAAATATTAAAAGAAAACTTATTACCTACTTCAATTATTTAAATTGCTGGCATGTTCACTGCCTCTAAAGCAACATTATCACTCAAAATTTAAGCAAAATCAATGAAACACTTTGGCACACATATTGCCTTAGACAGACAAACACATAAAATATGTAAAATTATGAAAATCTTAAATCCGTTAAATACATTTTTACATACACAAATTCAAAGAAAATAACACAGTTATTCATGATACATAAACAGATAATTATATGTTAGCAGTCTTTTCTAAACCTGAAAGAAAATTTCACAAATCATGACAATTTCATTTTTACACACGTGGTTGTAGCCGCTTTGGCTGGCGTTCTACACTTTCATTCACAAGGGTAGAGGAGGGGAAGTTGCTATGGTGTGCGTCCTTCACATTCACTCTATATTACATGGGGAAAGGGGAGGGGTCACCGTGAGTTGTGTCCAAGTCACTCCATGCTTTCTCGCAGCTACCAGGCTGCCATTATCTGGTTTGTCCTGTAGAACAAACAAAAGGAGTGCCTCAGACTCTGTTCACTTAATATCTAAATGGGTCACAATGAAATGGGGATATATACATTTTATCTTTCAATATGTTACTGGAACAAAGTTAACAGAACTTTTTCTATTTTACTCTCGCGGTTACTTAACTGTCATAAAATCGGTAAACAAATGGCTCAAAACGCCATTAGTCACGTACTAGATAAAATTTATGCTCAAGGCATACAATCATAAATCCTATTTAATCTCAATTTATTATTTCTGGGCCAGAACACTGAACCAATGCTCGGTACATTCCTGAAACATTTGTATTCTATTTACTTAGCTGACTCATCTTCGATTACCTTATTCTTAGAGATAGTATGAGTATATTTAATTAGTAGTTGTCTTCTCAGCTTCTTTGTACATGTGAGTAACTTGTGGTAATAGTACAGTTCTGAGTGTTCAAAACACACTACGTTTAGTTGACGACTAAATCCATTTGTTGGTCCTCTGCTGCTGTGTCAGTTCCACATCTGCAATTATGTACTTACTTCATCGAAGTGTATTTATGCTGAGCTACTTATCTGTATATTTTTCATAACACTAAGCAATTCTTTTACTATTAGTTAGTTAGCTCTACAGCATACAATAGGTTTCACTGCCACTTCAGATCCTGCTTGTACACGAATTTGTATATCTTTTTTAAATTACTGTTGGTGGACCATTTCCAAAAAAACAACTACTTTGTACTTATAATATTACCAGGGTTCTGTACATACTTGTTACTCAAATACATTTGTATCTTAATTACATCATACTTTTCTGTTGTTTATGTCACTGTTAGGTTTGTCACATTAGGTATTTTCTTCATTAATCGGTGGATACAATGGTTACAGAACTCATGGCTTGATAGTCATGATGGAAAATTTTTGTATTGCAAAGAAGGAGTCGAAACTTTGGTGGATAGGAAAGATGAAGAATGAGTGAGATCTTAAATGGGAAACAAGATCTCACACAGCTGGGACTGCACAGCTGCCACACTGTGTAGAGGTTACAGAACAACCTCCTCCCTACAGAATTCATTCACTACCTATGAACTTCTTTAGGTCAATCACATTCCTAGCCTATATACATTGGCATGTGGTTTTCCTATGATCCTGAAAGGTCCTAGGTATATGAACATGCCAATGTATATAGGCTAGGGTACCCTAAGATTAAAAAGCTATTAGGCCTCAGGAACGTGATCGACCTAAAGAAGTTCATAGGTAGTGAATGAATTCTGTAGGGAGGAGGTTGTCTGTAACCTCTACACAGTGTGGCAGCTGTGCAGTCCCAGCTGTGTGAGATCTTCTTTCCAATTTCAGATCTCACTCATTCTTCATCTTTCCTATCTACAAAAATTTTGACCCCTTCTTTCCAATATGAAAATTTTCTGAAACCAATGAATTCTGTAGGGAGGAGGTTGTTCTGTAACCTCTACACAGTGTGGCAGCTGTGTAGTCCCAGCTGTGTGAGATCTTCTTTCCTATTTCAGGTCTCACTCTATCTTCATCTTTCCTATCCACGAAAGTTTCGACTCCTTCTTTGCAAGAGCTAGTTACAGCGGACTGGCTGGCACACAATGGAAAGACTGATGTGAATTTTATACGGCGTGAGTAGGCTGCTTCCCTACACACTCTAGAAGGAAAACAAAGACAGAGGATGAGATGGTCAGATGAAGTTAACCGACACCCAATGTTCTGTTATTACCAAGCAACAAACTAAGGAACAAACACAACTGGATACAGATCACAAGTGTACACAACATTTATTACCAGATACCCAGAATTAAAATTTTTAACAGAACAATGACTAGCTGATCAGATCCATGTAATAATCAAAAATAACAGGATACCCCAGTCAGAATTAGAAAACATCAAACAACAAGTACAACAAATACTAGAACAAAATAATGTGCAATCAGAAGAAGAAGAAAATACAGTAATGGACTCAAACATCCCACAGCAAACAAACAAAGAACAACATGTACCAGTTAAACAATCAGAGGAAAACGAAATCTTAAGACAGCCACCAGAACAAGCACAAATAGAACACGAAGTGACACACATGTTAGATATAGAAGAAAAATTTCAGCTGACATATATAGAATACAAAGACACAAATACAGACATTAGGCTATTCTTGCATAGACCACCAAATAACCCACAAGTCGAAACAACAACAACAACAACTATCAACACAATCATACACAACAAAATATATGAAAATACAACTATGGAAGAGTTACAACTACTGGTTTATATAGGAGCACTCACTACACTAAATACACACACTAGGCAGAGATCAGAACCAACCGACACACAGAAGAAACCCACAAAACCAGCATGGCAACACAGGCTACAGATCAGAATAGAAAAACTGAGAAAAGACATCGGACAGCTAACACAATTTATAAGAAATGAAATGTCAGAAAAAAAAACGAAAAAGGTTAGGTAAAATCTCACAACAAGAAGCGATAGAGCAGTTAGATGAAAAGAAACAGAAATTACAAGCATTGGCCAAACGACTTAGAAGATACAAAAAAAAGTGAAAATAGAAGGAAACAAAACCAAACATTCAACACAAACCAAAAGAAATTTTACCAGACAATAGATAAAAACACACATTAAAATAGACAATCCACCAAACATAACAGACAGGAACACTTCTGGAGCAACATATGGTCAAATCCCGTACAACATAACAGGCATGCACGGTGGATACAAGCAGAAACAGACACATACAAGGTGATACCACAAATGCCTGAAGTGATAATTTTGCAACATGAAGTCACCCAAGCAATTAATTCTACTCACAATTGGAAAGCCCCTGGAAAAGATAAAATAGCAATTTTCTGGCTAAAGAAGTTCACCTCAACACATTCACATCTAACTAAATTATTTAACAGTTACACTGCAGACCCATATACATTCCGTGATACACTTACACATGGAATAACTTATCTGAAACCTAAAGATCAAGCAGACACAGCTAAATATTGCCCCATAACATGCCTACCAACAATATACAAAATATTAACTTCAGTTATTACACAGAAATTAATGACACATACAACACAGAACAAAATTATAAATGAAGAACAAAGAGGCTGTTGCAAAGGAGCACGAGGATGTAAAGAGCAACTGATAATAGATGCAGAGGTGACATACCAAGCTAAAACTAAACAAAGGTCACTACACTACACATACATTGATTACCAAAAAGCTTTTGATAGTGTACCCCACTCATGGTTACTACAAATATTGGAAATATACAAAGAAGATCCTAAATTGATACAGTTCCTAAACACAGTAATGAAAAATTGGAAAACCACACTTAATATCCAAACAAATTCAAATACTATCACATCACAGCCAATAGAGATTAAGCGTGGAATATACCAAGGAGACTCATTAAGTCCTTTCTGGTTCTGCCTTGCTCCGAACCCACTATCCAACATGCTAAATAATACAAATTATGGATACAATATTACTGGAACATACCAACATAAAATCACACATTTGCTATACATGGATGATCTAAAACTACTGGCAGCAACAAATCAACAACTCAACCAATTGCTAAAGATAACAGAAGTATTCAGCTATGGTATAAATATGGCTTTTGGAACAGACAAATGTAAGAAAAATAGCATAGTCAAGGGAAAACACACTACACAAGAAGATTACACATTGGATAACCACAGTGACTGCATAGAAGCGATGGAAAAACAGATGCCTATAAATGTCTAGGATACAGACAAGAAATAGGAATAGATAATACAAATATTAAAGAAGAACTAAAAGAAAAATATAGACAAAGACTAACAAAATTACTGAAAACAGAATTGACAGCAAGAAACAAGACAACAGCTATAAATATCTATGCTATACCAATACTGACCTACTCATTTGGAGTAGTGAAATGGAGTAACACAGACCTAGAAGCATTCAATACACTTACATGATCACAATGCCACAAATATAGAATACATCACATACATTCAGCAACAGAAAGATTCACATTAAGCAGAAAGGAAGGAGGAAGGGGATTTATCAACATAAAAAACCTACATTATGGACAGGTAGACAATTTAAGAAAATTCTTTATAGAACGAGCAGAAACTAGCAAAATACACAAAGCAATCACTCATATTAATACATCGGCTACACCACTACAATTTCATAACCACCTCTACAACCCTTTAGATCACATAACATCAACAGATACGAAGAAAATAAATTGGAAAAAGAAAACACTACATGGCTAGCACCCGTATCATCTGACACAGCCACACACAGATCAAGACGCATTCAACACATGGCTAAGAAAAGACTATATATACAGTGAGATGGAACAATTCATGATTGCAATACAGGATCAAACAATAAACACCAGATATTACAGCAAGCATATTATTAAAGATCCCAATACCACAACAGATAAATGCAGACTTTGCAAACAACAAATAGAAACAGTAGATCACATCACAAGCGGATGTACAATACTAGCAAATACAGAATACCCCAGAAGACATGACAATGTAGCAAAAATAATACATCAGTAACTTGCCATACAACATAAACTAATAAAACATTATTTCCCACATACAAGTATGCACCACAAAATGTACTGGAGAATGATGGATACAAATTATACTGGAACAGAACCATTATAACAGATAAAACAACACTACATAACAAACCTGACATCATACTCACCAGTAAAATGAAGAAATTAACACAACTAATCGAAATATCCATACCCAATACAACAAATATACAGAAGAAAACAGAAGAAAAGATTGAAAAATACATTCAACTGGCTGAGGAAGTCAAGGACATGTGGCATCAGGATAAAGTTGACATTATACCAATTATACTATCAACTACAGGAGTCATACCACACAATATCCACCAGTACATCAATGCAATACAGCTACATCCAAACTTATATATACAACTATAGAAATCTGTAATTATTGATACTTGTTCAATTACCCGAAAGTTCCTAAATGCAATGTAACATATACTGTACAGTTAAAAGGAAGTCGCGCTTGATCAAGATCCGTGTCACTTTCCGTTTTTAACCAGACATAACGTCTGAGAAAGAGAGTAAACAATAATAATGTCCCTATCATAAACAGCACTATGAGCAGTTCAGAGGCAACCTCTACAGTAAGTTCTAATTAAAATGTTCTTTCGCCCTGATTTCTAATCATCAAAGTTAATTGCTCCCCACAAAAGTGGAAAATAACCCCACCACTTGCCTCGTGATTTTGTCATCATTATTGGCAGCACACAAACAGTTACTTATGTGAAATCTAAGTGATCGAGGACAGTGTACAGTACCCGCGAGTCCACTTCCCACTCTTACCAAACACACATTTAATAGCAGCCTGGCTGTGATGTCATCTGAGGCAGAGTATAATCCAGCATTTGACTGATACATAGAGATTGATAGGTGGGTGCAAAGTGTGTCCTCTGCAGTTAATCAGGTTCTTCCAGTGTTATGTTGTTGTTGTTGTTGTTGTGGTCTTCAGTCCTGAGACTGGTTTGATGCAGCTCTCCATGCTACTCTATCCTGTGCAAGCTTCTTCATCTCCCAGTACCTACTGCAACCTACATCCTTCTGAATCTGCTTAGTGTATGCATCTCTTGGTCTCCCCCTACGATTTTTACCCTCCACACTGCCCTCCAATACTAAATTGGTGATCCCTTGATGCCTCAGAACATGTCCTACCAACCGATCCCTTCTTCCGGTCAAGTTGTGCCACAAACTCCTCTTCTCCCCAATCCTATTCAGTACCTCCTCATTAGTTATGTGATCTACCCATCTAATCTTCAGCATTCTTCTGTAGCACCACATTTCGAAAGCTTCTATTCTCTTCTTGTCCAAACTATTTATCGTCCATGTTTCACTTCCATACATGGCTACACTCCATACAAATACTTTCAGAAAAGACTTCCTGACACTTAAATCTATACTCGATGTTAACAAATTTCTCTTCTTCAGAAACGCTTTCCTTGCCATTGCCAGTCTACATTTTATATCCTCTCTACTTCGACCATCATCAGTTATTTTGCTAGTGTTATGTTATGTTACATAATTTGCCAAATATTTTTTCTTATGCCTAAAATAAAATTTTGCTTTCTGTTTTTCTCCTTGTTATGTTATAGTACTACTGTAAACAAAGATTTGCTATTTTATTCATTGATCAATGTCAGGTGATCATCATCATTTTGTTCCCTTAAGATTTTGCATACTTTCTTCAAAGCACTTTCCTCCTTGAGCTCATTATGACCAATTTGCTTGCTTCATTTCAATCTGCTTGTGGAATTTCTAATTCCCTGCATAACTCAGCATTTCTTCATAGCCCATCTGCTACCAGATTGTTCTTCCATTGTATGTATTTAATCTCAAGGTCAAACTGCTGAAGGTTCATAGCCCACCTGGTTAATCCTAGATGTCCCAGTTTGCAAGTTTTTAAAACTGTAAGTGTCCTGTGATCACTACAGGTTATCACCTTGTGCCCTAACAAGTGATGCTCAAACATTTTCATATCAAACACAATAGTCAGAGCCTCTAATTTCAAAATTCCATAATTCTCTCAACAAGTGAAGTGAATGACTCAAAAATGCAATTGTTTTATGTACCTCTTGGTCCCCCTTCTGTTTCACCTGGACCACCTGTACTGCAATCCCATAACTACTTTCGTGAACTGACATGCAAAAGGGGTTCAAAAAATCTGAATGATGCAAAAGCAGACTACTCATCATAATGTTCCTTAATTGTTCAAAAGCGGTCTGGCACTCTTTAGTCCAAACCCAAGGGGCTACTCTTCTTCAACTAGTGGAATAAACAAGGTGCATTAAACAATGAATCTATATCAAAGTGGTGGTAGAATTTGAATAAACCAAACATTGACCTGAGATGCTTTTAATTTCTGGGCACTTCAGACTTTTCAGTGACTGATAATTTGAAAAGGTCAGGTAATATAACTTCCCTGCTAGTTTCATGGCCCAGGAATTTTGTCTCTTACACATTCAGTCTTCTCTAACTTGCAAGCGTCCAGTACTAATCTAATATTTCTGTCATGTTTACGCACAACAAGAAAAGGATTCTTTTATTTACTAACTGCTTGCTCAATGACACCCCATGCCAACATAAGTTGAATTTCTTTCTTAACCGCTTGCTTTCTTGAAACATATATCTGATATGATTTGTTGAAAAATACCTGCCCAGATTTAACATTCAAATGGCACTCATACTGTTTAACTTTCTCTGTTTATCTGAAATCTGATTTGTTGTCTTTACCTTTGCCTCTCTCTCTTCTAGTTCCCTACCACATTAGTATCTTGCACATTATTACTGAATTCAGAATCTCCCTCCAAGTATACCTTATTCCTTATTGTTCTAATAGGCAGTTTTCATGCTTCATTATTACTGCCTGTATAATTTCCAATAAAAGGTTCTTTAACTACACGAGAATCAGGTAATGTTAATACTAAGTGGCTCTGGTCAAAATCAATCCTTCCTTGACATATTGTTAAGAAATCTGTGCCAATTAACATCTCAATACTTAAACCAAGCACAGTTAAACAAGAATGGTGTATTATTGTGTCGCCTTACCAATTGGTATCAAAGCTTCATGCTGTATGGGTCTAGAAACTTTTCCAGGAGCACCAGTTATTCTTAAACCATTTATTTTCGTGACAGTTAATTTATTCTTATTAGGAATAGAATCAAAGAACACTTGGAACAAAGCACTAGCTTCACCGCCACTATCAAGAAGACAACACACTATTACTCTTAAGATGTTAGTTTTTATAATAGGGTGAGTTATTCTGGTTTTAACAGGTTACTCAATAAAGTCTTCTAATAAATCCTTTTTAATCTGTTTCCAGCTAAAGTAGTTTTGTTCAGCTGCAAGTACATTCACACTTAGATTCACTGGGTCATCAATCTCTTCTGTTCCCACTATCTTTTCCAACCTATTCACCAATTTTAAATCGAAGCACTTGACAACTTCCCCTACTTTTGTTTGCTGCACATCAGCTAAACTACACTCTACTTTTGAGTGACTGTGTCCCTGCACAAGATTGCTATATAGAACACTATTATCGTCATTTAAAGTTTGTGGCAAGTCAATACAGCTAATAGGTTCCTTGACCTCATTATTACTGGTACCCCCTTCATCCATTAATTCCTCCTCTTCAAAACCTTGCAAAATTTCCTCTGCTTCCTGTACCAAAACCTTAGCCTTCATATTGCCATTATTGTAAAAGATGTAAGCCTTTATTTCATCTTCATCCTTATCAGATTTAAACCTGTTAACTTGTTCCTCCCTGTTATCTGTAGTGTTTTCCTTTTCCTTCTTGACCCTTAAAAAAAAAAATGTCCAAAATGCTGTCTACTATATAAGCAGGAGGTTTAGCATATCACTGGTACTGTCTGTTCCCGTTTCATCATCCCTGTTATCTATTTGCGTGTGCTGACTGACTGTGGTACGTTTTTTTTTTTTTTTTTTTTTTTTTACTGGCTGTGTTACTGCTTGTGCCTTGTGAGCGCCAGTTTCCTCATAGGTGGGACTTACTTTCCCACATGCGACCTGTTGTGGTCATTCGATACAGAATCAGATAGGGTAGTACTTGGCTCTCCATCTTATCTCAATGACACATTATTTACAGTTCTGTTTTTGTTGTAATAATTATTGTGAAAGCATGGTAGCCGTCTCCCAACTCTTCCTCTATCACAGCCTTGACCACGATAAGTAGATCTTGTATTCTGAACCTCCATACTTCTAACAGTCATGTTCCCACTGTCATTATTTCTGTTGTTTACATGACTATTAGAAGACCTATCATTATTTTGCACCTACTCCTCAGCAGTAGCTACTCTTTCAACTTGCTCCAGATACTCAGTGAACCGATACACATTATCTCTAGGTGCAGAAATGATTCTTTCCTTCCAATACCAAATCACTTTACCTTCTAGTCCCATTATAATCATTTCTGATTTAATCTTTTCTGTCACGTGTGACAGCCATTAGACCCACTTTCTAGAGAACTCTCTTACTGACTCACGTCCTGGAGCAAACTTTTTACTACTCCAAACACTCTCAAAACATTGTTTTGTTTGTTGTGTGACCAGCACTCATTAAGAACTGCAGTAGTAAATTCGGAAAGAGTTTTGTGTCTAGTGATTGCGTCAGTTGACCATCGCAAAGCATCTCCTGACAAATGACTTCTTATGAAAGAATTTTTTCTAATTCCGACTTTACAATAGGCAAAACATCCTCAAAATCATTCCAGAACTCTAATAGGTGAATTTGTTTGTCTGGATCAAAACATGAAAATTGATGACATCTGATGAAAGCTGCAACTGAAGCAACATGTTGTAGAGTAGTACTACAAGAGTTATTAGAGATTACTCAATTTTCTGTGTTAGTAATACTAGTATTTAGTCCCTCTGCTTGTAGTTCTACTGCTTCCGCTCTGTCAGAATTTCACAAAATCCAATTTTATTTTCTTAATATCTTTATGACAAGCTTGTACTCTAGTAGTTACTTCTTCAAATTGATTAGAGCATAGTTTGGATTCAATGCCTATTCTTTCTGACAACCTTCCTTCCATAAGTTCATCTGTGCCTTTGAAATCTTTGCTAATTTCGGCTTTGAAAGTACTATGCAATTTAGTTAGCTGTTCCCCTATTTTGACTTGCAGATCATGGTGGTCAGAATCAATTTTATAATTTAAACTATTCAGTTTTGAGGTCATTCTTTATTACTATCCTGTAGTTCTTTAGTATTAGCTGCAGTCTTACTGTTCAGTTCTTTATTATTATGCTTTAGTTCTTTATGATGTGATTCATGTTTAGCAAACAGTAATTGCATCCAGTTTGGTGTTCTACATTGCCACTTAGCATTACCACCAATTTTAAAGGAGTATGTAGCATTCCCTGACTTGGCTGAATTTCAGAAATATTGAAGTCAGTCTCATTATCTGATAAGTCTACTAATTCTACTTTTTCATTTTTGACCTCAACTTCATTTACCTTGTCATCAGAAAATGGTTCTAACTTTGCATTAACACTGAGCTTTACTCCTGATTCTGGATTTATTACTTTGGCGGAACCATCCTCATTAGTTTCAGTTTCTTTCAGTTTCTAAATCTGAGGATTCATCATCAGAGAGTGGTTCCATCTTAACTTCACATTGTTCTTATCAGTACATTCCATTTTCAATAGCCTGTTGGAAGCAGTAAACAAATATTTTAAATATTCTTGACTTGACTTAATTGCTTGACCTCAGCAAGCAATGGTATGTGATGCATTGCAATGTAATGCAGGCAGCAGCAGCAGCTGTGTCAGTGAGGATGGCCTACTGCTGTAGCTCCAGGGGAGGTCTTGGCACCAGTGAGCATGTGCAGCAGCTTGTAGGTAGCTTGCAGGTCCACACTGCTCTATGATGATGCACCATCTTCTTCTAACCTCAGCACTGGTGGTAACTGTGATCTAGTGTTGTCTTATTCACCCCTCTGTCACAATCAAAGTTACTGGGGCTAACATTCACACTTTATTTTCCACTTTTGTGGTGAGCGATTAACTTTGATGATTAGAAGTCAGGGCTAGAGACTTATTTAGTTGGAACTTACTGTAGAGGTCACCTCTGAACTGCTCATAGTGCTGTATATATTAGGGACATTATTATTATTATTATTATTATTATCAGAAATATTACTATATTTGTATGTGTAAACTTTTACTGAATATGTTAATCAGATAGAATTCAAAACTTTTACTTATAATCATAGTTCCTGACCCCGCTGATTAAATAGCTAGTAGGAACATTTACTTTCAGTGGGCACAATGAGAATGTGGACTTGCAGACTGGAAATTATGGTCAGTAGTTTTCAGGCTATTGTAGAAGACGATGATGAACAAATTCAATATTATTAACCCACTGCCCCACAAACAGATTACTTCGTCCCACATCAATCTTGTGAAATGATCATGATGAAAAAATTTGAGATATTAGAGCTAATATAGAGGATTACTGTCAGTCATTCTTTCCATGCGCCATTCATGAGTGGAACAGGGAAGGCAACTCTTTGTGACAGGTAGAACATCCACAAGAATGCATTAGTGTTGTTCATGTTTAGTTTTCTTAACAGGTCTGTTAGGATATATAATGTGTGTGAACATGCCGGACGTTGAGTGGTTAGGTGTAGGACATTGAGCTGTTGTGTACTCTTGTGAGACATATTATCAGCAGCTAATAATATTTGAAAGGGGCCTCATTGTGGGATCCCATTTGGCTGTCTGGTTGAATCATGCAATTTGCATATTTCTGGGCCTTTTTGATGTGACAGTAGCCCAATGTTGGACTGCATGAGCATGGAGGTATATTTGTCATCAAGGTTCTGGTTGACCATATCTGACCACCACAAGGGAAGAGCACCATATTGTGCAGTAAGCATATCACAACATCTGTGCCTGCCATCCGAGAACAAGTAATTGACTCCCTACACCATTGGTCGGAGACTGCAGCAGCCCGACTAGGGAATTACCTTCCATTGTGTAGACTGCCATTAACACAATACAGACAGCTGTCTTTGGAGTGGTGCCAAGACAGGAAGCATGGACTGCTGATGAACAGCTCCACATTGCATTCAGCAATGAATCGCAGTTCTGCACTACCCCAGATGACCATTGTCAGCAATTATGGACATGACCTGGGGAGAGGTCTCATTCTTCCACTGCTTTGGAGAGGCACAGCGATGTTATACCTGATATCATGGAGTGGGAGCCATATCGTATGACTTTATATCACAGCTGGTGGTGATTGTCAGAATTCTGATGATATAACAGTATGTCAGACACACCTTGCATCATCATGTGTTAGCACGTGGTGTCACTTTTCTATGGAACAATACTTGTCCACACGTGGTGCACGTCTCTGTGAACTGTTGGCATGATGTTGAGGTACTGTGACCAGCAAATTCCCCAGACCTGTCTCTTATGAAATGTGTGAGGTGAGCTTGAACGTGAAGTCCATTCCAGCACCAGTGTACAAGATATAAAGAAGTGGTTACAATAGTTGTGGCCCAGTTTTCCTCAGAAGAGGATAGGGTGACTTTGTGACAGCTTTCCCAACCAAATTATTGCATGCATCAAGGCCAGAGAGCATGCAATATTGTACTGATAACTGGGTTCATACTGTCAAGTTCTTCATAGATTTGGCACAATTTTGTAATCTATGAATGATGCAACGGGTCTCTAAAGAGACTGCCAACACTATGCTTGTGTTCCTCTTCTGGAATATTGCTGCACAGTATGATATCTGTACCAGGTGGGATTGAGGGAGGTCACTGAAAAAGTTGAAAGAAGGGCAGCTTGTTTTGTATTATCACAAAATAGGGGAGAGAGTGTCATGCATATGACACGAAAATTGGGCTGGCAGTCATTAAAACAAAGGTATTTTTTGCTGCGACTGCATCTTTTCACAAAACCTCAATCACCAACTTTCTCCTCTGAATGTAAGAAATATTTTGTTGATGCTAGCCTATATAGGGAAAATGATCATTGTAATAAAATAAGAGAAACTGGAGCTTACACAAAAAGATTTGAGTGTTCATTTTCCTTGCTTGCTGTCCAAGCGTGGAACGGTAGAGAAATAACATGAAGGTGGTTTGATGAATCCTCTGGCAGAGACTTAAGTGCAAATTACGGAGTAGTCATATAGATGTTCATGTGGATCGCATACCCTCCCATCCTTTGAAGTTTCATCTAGTTTCCTCTCCCCTTCTGGGTGCTTCCCTTTTCTTGTATCAGGCAGTGTATATTAAAATTGTCTTCTTGGTTGACCATAAAGTGTTAAATCAACATTATTCAGAACTAATATACATATCAGGGCCCACCCAGATAGCCATGTGTGTTAAAGCACCACTCCTGGAATGGGGAGTGCACTTGCCCCAGATCAAATCTGCCCACGGGTTGGCAATGAGGGCCAGCCTGAAGTGGTTTTTCAGGCTGGTACCAAGTTGTGCCTCAGTTACATGATTCTAAAACTTTTAGAAGAAAAGTTTTGCTCTGTTTCACATGAATAACATTTTCTGCAGACAGGTGGGGTACACATACTGTATGCCAGGAGAGGGAGGGGAGGGGGGGGGGTGGTAACAACTTGTTGACAGGAAGGGCATCTGTCCACTACTTAAATTAACCATGCCACATCTGTTAATAACCATGTTGACACTGCACTGGTGTGGGACAAAGGCACAAGAAAATGAACAAGAGTGTATATATATGATAAAAGGTATGGATTCTCATAAGTAATCCATTATTACTCAAGATCACAAAAACTGTCGTATAATTATGGTAACTGGTTTCTGCTAAACCAGCTAGCCATCTTTAGAGTTGAAGTTTTATAGAAAACTGCATGTGAGGTGTGACACAACCTGTCATTATGACAAAGTTTACACAAAGTGAGAACATACCAAATATGGCTAACACTGCTGTGTCTAATCACCAGGCCAGTAGGAGACACTCTGACAACAATAAATTATGTACTTATGCTTAACAGTAGTCATGGGCCAACCTTTTTGCACATGTACAGCTCAATGAATGTTAAAATACATATGACCTAAAAATATACATATCTACTAGGACACCGTGTGTCATTATATCATTGCAAGGTTGAAACCATATAATTCTTATCCAAATATGTGAGAGCATTGTCACATTGTACAGTAACATTATATTAGCCAGTATCCACTTATGAAAAGAGCTTATCACAACTGGTGGACAAATTTATCCCTGTCACATAGCACCAATGCAAAACAGAGTAAAATGAAAATGCCCATGTCAGAGCAGGCAGAACACTGATTGATGTTAGGTGCTTGTGGCAATTTAAGAAAAACTATGTGCCACCAGGTGGCATTGCAGTTATAATATATTAACTAAAGTAGAAAAATAACTGTAGAAACTATTAAGTGACATAGGTATACAAAATGTAATAATAATAATAATAATAATAACTGTAACTAAATAAGTAGAAAAGTCCCAGATAACAACAAAGTGGTAAAATGCCCCTAGAGGGCATAAAATTTTGATGTAGTATAGTTCAGAATAATGTACCGAACCTAAAGCATTTAAGTATGCAATACAAAAGGATATAAAAACGTAAGTAAGTGAGGACTGAGCCTAAGACCCATTTGTTTTATCATCAGAATTTCCCATTTGTTTTATCATCAACATTTAAGAGAATGTCATAGGTGATGCAGAAACATGGAATAGACTGCATACCAGCGTTCATAAGAACAATGTTCATATAGTGAGTATTATGTAGTTCAAAGACACTTGTAAAATTTGTGTATCTTTTAAAAATGACTCAGTACGTAGCCTACCTGAATTACAAGCCTTCACAGCATTCCATTCACCATTATACATATGAGGAATCAGTCCAGGGCATTCCACATCCCATAAACTATACTCAAAAGTCCCTCCTGATGTTTCA
This sequence comes from Schistocerca nitens, assembly GCF_023898315.1. NCBI lineage: Eukaryota > Metazoa > Arthropoda > Insecta > Orthoptera > Acrididae > Schistocerca > Schistocerca nitens. Next base: position 167,003,851 of record NC_064619.1, read on the forward strand.
TTGCCCACAGTTGGCAATGGAACATCAGGAGGAAGAATTTCTTCTGTTCGACCATAGCCTCTTAGCCCAGAAGTTTTAGCTAATGAAGACACTAGCAATGAAAGCCTACATGTTATGATAATAAAGAAGGGCCATGGGTTAATGGAACATATCTGAAATGCTTTCATTTAACAGGTGACATCATTCTTTTTGCCTCTAGTGCAGATAAACTTTAAACAGTGAATGAAAAGAATTAATAGAATAAGATTGGCCAGAAAATCAATTATAATAAAACTAGACCGAATAGGGTATTCCAAATGAAGCTTCTATGTGGATGAAACAAGAAGTTTACGATTAGTATACAAGGTGTACCATCAGGAATGGTCAGTATTCATTCAAAGAAAAAAGTCTTAGTCACACAGGCTCTAAAATGCATACCGTAAGAGTTATGAACACCTATTTACCTCTGATACTGTGAAACACTCTCTTCTACTGCTCATAGATCTTAAGGTTTGCATGTTAGAGCTCAAGTTTACTAGACAGTTTTTTCTTGTTTTTGTCTATATTACCTCCTCCCAAAATATGGGAAGCAAAGAGCTTGTGGTAGAAGACATTTGTTTCACAAATACTGAAAGTGAAGTAGTACTCACATCTCTTAATGTGTGGATTTTAGAACCTATGTTTATGGGACTTTTTTTGCTTCAAATAATGACTCCTGCCATATACCTGAATGTTGACCATTCCTCCAGGGACTTTACCAATTCTAACTTAGCATAATAAAACCTTCCAAAAACTGTGGCAGGTTAGCAGGAAATGGAAAACTGCCAGGAACTGACAGCAGTAAAAGAAATTATTACGATTTTACTGAAAATGAAATGGAAGCAAGTAGGAGATTAGCCAGGTGAATGGATACTAGGTGAGCCAAGGAAAGGCTTTTCTGGATTTCAAAAAACAAGAAAAGATCAAACAGGTAGATAATATTAGGAAACATGGAGGTGCAGTGGGGATGTCTAAGCTTAAGACCATACTGCATGAAGAAGACAGAAGAAGCACATGAATAGTTGCGCTACCGACGAAGATAATGTTTGACCATATTGTTCACTTAATAGTGTAAACTTAGTGTTATAACCTTTAATCACTAATCAATTGCGTGGATATACAAACGTAGAAACAATAGCGGGTTACATGCTACCAACTCTGAATCTGTCATTAGACTGCTGTGCTGTGACATGCGGCCGGCGCCGTTCATGGCTAGGTGGCGCTCCCGCGCTCAGCCGAGTTGCGGAACGCCTCTATCGCCGTTTTTGTGTACTGACGTAGCGGCACTGTTAAATGTCGTGGCACTGTCACAACACTTTTCCCCCCTTGAAAAAAAATAAAACACTGACTTCCTTGGAGACACGGACAGGGCGGAGACATCCATTGCCTCGTGGGAGGCCCCGAGAAGATCCCGCGGAGAAACACAAGAGTATGGTCGAAACACAAGAGTATGGTCGAAAATGTCCAGGACGGAAGCTCGTGCGTGGAACATGCCTTCTGGACGAGATGATGGGTGAAAACTCCGGAGCAGCATCCATAGGTGTCGTGGACCTGGGGGTGTGCTCCAGCGAGATGGGTCCCGGATAAGGCGGCGTTGCGCCTGGGGCCGGTTCCGGCGTACTCGGAAACGGTAGCGACGTCGGCTGCAACAACACGCACGGGAGATCAGCAGCAGCAACAGGACTGGCTTCTTGGGCTGGTGGAGGCGAAGGAAGGTGCGGTGGCACCGGCGTGGCCACCACTCGTGGGCGCATCTGGTCATAATGGCGAACAATCATGCCGTCGTCCGTATGTATTTCACAAAGCCGGCGGCTGCGAAGAGCCTTGACCACCCCTGGAATCCATTTAGGGCGAGATCCATACCCTCGGGCCCCACACGTCGGCGCCCACCGAGTATTTTCCCACACTAGGGGACACAGTACAAGGCCTGACAGGGTGAAGCAGGTGCAGTAGAGTGCACGGTTGGCGGCCCTGCAAGAGTTCAGTAGGGCTGCGATCACCCAGAGGTGTGAAGCGATAAGAACTCAGGAAATGCAACAGAGCGTCATCTGTGGAAAAACCACTAAGGAATTTTGTCATCTGGCTTTTGAAAGTGCGGACAAGGCGCTTGACCTCCCCATTCGATTGCGGAAGGAAGGGCGGTGCTGTAACATGATGAATCCCGTGTCCAGTACAAAAATCACGGAAGGCCTGCGAAGAGAACTGAGGGCCATTGTCCGTGACGATCGTGGATGGAAGACCTTCTAGCGCAAAGATTTTGGACAAAGCCAGCGTCGTCACCGCAGTGGTGGGCGACGGACATCAAACAACAAACGTAGATTTTTAGAAGGCATCAATCAACAGTAGCCAATAAGTGCCGAGGAAGGGGCCGGTAAAGTCAGCGTGCACCCGTTCCCATGGCTGCAACGGATCAGGCCACGGAGAGGGCATTGTACGGGGTGCAGCCAGTTGTTGAGCACACTGACCACATGCAGCGACCTTGTGGGCGATGTTCGGATCAACACCGGGCCAATAAACGTGCCTGCAGGCCAGGGACTTAGTCCGAGAAATCCCCCTATGGCCTTCATGCAACAGTTTGAGAACATCTTCGCGAAGAGAGGCTGGCACCACGACCCGTGGAGATGCGCCATCCGTGGCCAGAAGAACAACACCCTCACGAACAGACAGACGAAGACGCAAGGCATGGTAGTTGCGAAGGGGATCCGATGCCCGGCCCTTGGTCCTGTCCGGCCAACCCCGTTGAACAAAACCGATCACCTGACGCAGGACTGGGTCCCGCGCAGTAGCCGACGTGACCTGCGAACCTGTAAGTGGAAAACCCTCGACAGCACGACGTTCTCCCTCATCAATGTGGAAACAGAGTAGTTCATCTCGATCGAAAACCGGGTCGGGGCCCATCGGCAAACGCGACAACGCGTCAGCGTTGGCGTGCTGGGCCGTGGGGGCGATAGTGAATCTCATAGTGGAAACGAGACAAGTATAAGGCTCAACGTTGCAGGCAGTGAGCTGCCTTATCTGGAAGCGACGCTGATGGGCTGAACAGAGACACCAGCGGCTTGTGGTCTGTGATGAGGTGAAACTTAGAACCATACAAGAAAATGCTGAACTTTTTTAGAGCATAAATGATAGCGAGCGCCTCCTTTTCAATTTGAGAGTAACGCCGTTGTGCATCGTTGAGGGTCTTGGAAGCATAGGCGATGGGTCGTTCTGACTCATCCTCATACCAATGGGCGAGAACAGCCCCTAGGCCATACTGTGACGCGTCAGTCGACCGAACCAAGTGCTGACCCGGACGGAATGTGGCAAGACAAGGCGCCGACTGCAAATGAGCCTTCAGGCAGACAAAAGCCTGCTCACACTCGTCGGACCAACAGAAAGGAACGTTTTTGCGTAACAGCTGATGCAGAGGATGAGCTACCGCCGCCGCGGATGGAATGAATTTGTGATAATAAGCAATCTTGCCTAGAAACACCTGAAGTTCTTTGACCGTAGACGGCCGGGGTAGAGCGGTAATGGCCGCAACGTGCTGACGTAGAGGACGTATACCCTCACGGGACAAGTGGAAACCAAGATACACAATGGAGGGTTGGAAGAACTGTGACTTGGCCAAATTGCACTTCAACCCAGCCGAACGCAGAACCTGAAACAGTGAACACAAATTGCAAAGGTGCTCCTCAGTGGAGGCCCCCGTGACAACAATGTCATCCAGATAGTTGATGCAGCCGGGAACGGAAGCCGTGAGCTGTTCCAAAAACCCCTGAAAAATGGCCGGCACACTAGCAATGCCAAATGGTAACCGCTGGTACTGATACAACCCACAAGGAGTGTTGATGACGAGAAATTCCTTGGAAGACGCATCCAACGGCAACTGGTGGTACACCTCTGATAAGTCAAGTTTGGAAAAGAACTGGCCCCCAGCGAGCTTGGTAAATAACTCCTCAGGACGGGAAAGAGGATAAGTGTCAATGAGGCTCTGAGCGTTGACAGTGGCTTTAAAATCACCACACAATCGCAGACTCCCGTTTGGTTTAGAAACCACCACGATTGGCAATGCCCATTCGCTGGGGGTAACAGGAAGGAGAATCCCTGAAGCTGTTAACCTATCTATCTCAGCCTTGACAGGTGCACGCAATGCCACCGGAATAGGGCGTGCCCGGAAAAACTTAGGGCGAGCTGTAGATTTAAGAGTAATGTGGGCTTCAAAATCCTTGGCACGACCCAGACCAGCAGAGAACACGGACGAGAATTCAGAACACAACCCATCCAGCTGTTGATACGGAATATCCTCAGATATGAGGTGCACATCATCATCAATGGAGAACCCGAACAACTGGAAAGCATCATACCCAAACAGGTTTTCAGTGCCCGCATGATCCACCACATAAAACATGAGGGGCCTAACAACAGACTTGTAGGCAGTGGAAGCATCAAACTGGCCAACAATAGGAATTTTCTGCTTATTATAAGTCCTCAGATTTCGCGTAATGGGAAACAAGGGAGGGGAGCCCAACTCCAAATACATGCGAGAATTAATGAGAGTTACTGCAGAGCCAGTGTCCACTTGCATGCGGATGTCTTTATCCAGAACACGAACAGTGACAAACAACTTATTTGTTTGAGAAAGCACACAGTTAACATCCATGTCCGATGCCTCGTCCTCGTTGACAGGAACTTTAGGGGACTGACACACAGAAGCAATGTGGCCTTTTTTTCTACATGAATTACACGTGGCCCAACGTTTATGACACGCGGCCCTGTCATGCTGTATGAAACAACGTGGACAAGAAGGAAGTGCAGAACGAACCTGCTTCTGTGGTTGCTGTTTTCGCTGCGAGCGTGGCGGCCCAATGCGACGTTGTACACGCGAGTGAACCGCCGCCACATCGTCATTCTCCTGGGAAACAGGCAAATTGTCCGTGTCGAAAGTTGTCTGTATAGTGCCTACATCACACCACGCGTCTATTTGCGCACCAGTAGCGTGAGACACTTCAAAAGATTGAGTGATGCTTAGAACTTCTGACGACGACGGGTTTGGCAGTTGTAAGGCACGTTGCCGAACTTCTTTATCAGGAGCAAGCCGTAGAATAGCATCCCTAACCATTGAATCAGCATAAGACTCATGATGAGTGTCCGTAACAAACTGACATTTCTGACTCAGACCGTGTAGTTCCGCCGTCCAAGCCCGGTAAGATTGATGGGGCTGTTTACAACACCGGTAGAACGCCACGCTGGCGGCAACAACGTGGGTGTTTTTTTGATAATAGGTAGACAATAAGTCACACATTTCTTGGAAGGACAGAGAGGCAGGTTCCCGCAGAGGGGCTAACTGAGATAGCAGCTGATAGATCCGTGGGGAAATCCAAGATAGAAATAACGACTTACACATAGGAGCGTCGACAACGCCGAAAGCCAAGAAGTGTTGCTGCAAACGCTTCTCATAATCCTCCCAGTCTTCAGCGGCCTCATCGTAAGGAGGGAATGGAGTCGGAGAAGAGGAAGACAGACGATGAGTAAGCGATGTCGACAACGCCTGAATAGCAGCCGTCAGCTGTGTTTGTTGTTCAATGAGCGCTTGCATAAGCTGTTCCACGTCTGCCCCGACACGAACACACAATTCCACAATGCAGGAAAAAAAATATCCGACCTCGGCGCCAAAAAGTGTTATAACCTTTAATCACTAATCAATTGCGTGGATATACAAACGTAGAAACAATAGCGGGTTACATGCTACCAACTCCGAATCTGTCATTAGACTGCCATGCCGTGACATGCAGCCAGCACCGTTCATAGCTAGGTGGCGCTCCCACACTCAGCCGAGTTGCGGAGCGCCTCTATCGCCGTTTTCGCGTACTGGTGTAGCGGCACTGTTAAATGTCATGGCACTGTCACAACAATTAGTTCTACTGTTCTTAGCACTGTTTTAATTTGTATGTTAATATTTCACAGTTGTTGATTGCATTGGAACAAAGTCTGCAAAAATGTACCTTATAGTGTGCTAGAGATTATCTCTGTAGTGCTCTTAAATCTGAATAAAATTATATGTCGTACTACATACTTGCTTTGTTTTTCTCCAACAGGGATGGACGAAGCAGATGTGGTGTTTATTGTGCAGCAAATGCTTGTATAGAACAGGTTATACAGCATGGAGAAGTAGACATTTTCCAGGCTGTCAAGACTGTTCGTAGGCATCGTCCTCAACTAGTAGAAAATATGGTAAGGACATAACAATGTATGGTCTGTTGAAACACTTTAAGACTTTGTGAACCATAATTGATTGACAGCATTTGATTTAAGCTTACTGGTTTGACTTCGGTATTAAAACTTGTAACCTGTCACCTACAGTATCACCCAAAAGAATTTTGTAGTTAAACTAGTAGTTTGATATGTATGTTTATCTATACACAAAATCCAAACAAACTGGTTGTCAGACAGAAGATTGCTTGACCTTGCCATAAACACTGTTTTCAAGGGGTTTGTAAGTATTTTGTAAAATGGGAAGAGTGCAACAAACCTAATTACATGAAGCAGGTCTAATTCTAATACTTTTATTTACTTTCAGCTATACCTAAAAGTAAACAATATCCAGTAGATTTCAGACAAGGTGTCTTAGGAGCACTGAGTCAAGGCCAAACTCAGTCCTTTATCACAAAGGCGTTTGGCATCTCACAAGCTTGTGAGTGTCTGTGCCTGGCTTCTGAAAAAAATGGTGATGATAGAGAACAATGCACAAAGTAAACTGTAAAATCAGAAACACCTTCAGCAGCCCTTTGATGAACAGAGAGATCACATTGTTGAAAAAGAGGTCTACGCATCCCAGTTTCTGAATGCTGGCTCCTATTCAGACCACTACACATAAGGTTGGATTCTTCCTACACGTCAGTCAGGGGACCTGAAGATGGCATAGTGAAACACTGAAACTGGTCACATAAATAAGTTGCATTTGAAATATAGATGGCTGAAAGCCAAGAAGAAGATAGTGTCATCTCATACCTGACCCCAAAAAACCAGCCCAGGCAATATATGATAATCTGCAGGTAAAACACAGGGTGAAGGTCCATATTTCAGCAGCTAAACATCACATAGCAGCTATAGATCCGAATGGCAGGAAAAACTTCTCAAAAACTTATGATAGTGCAAAAAATAAGAAGGTCACACTGTAGATTGCTAAGAAGTGCACATTGTGAACCACTGAAGACTGGTCAAAAATTTTATGGAGTGATGAAAGCAAGTTTAATCTCTTCTCCCCAGATGGGATCCAGCAGGTTCGATAGCCAACAAACTAATGACAGAAAGTGCCAAATACCCACCATGGAGCATGGAGGAGGAAGTTCCATAGTGTAGGTCTGTTTCTTACAAAACATCGAAATTTGTGGGGTAAGGGATAGTCCAAAGTATGAGGAAACATTAACAGACCACATGATATGTCACAGAAGTTAAAACATCCTAATAATTGGCAGTTCTGGCTTGAAAGCAATCCAAAGCATACTCCTGGCCATGTGAAGACAGTTCTGAAGCAGCACTCCTGAAAGAAAGGATATTGCGGAGACATGGCTTAGCCACAGCTTGAGGGATGTTTCCAGAATGAGATTTCCACTCGGCAGTGGAGTGTGTGCTAATATGAAACTCCCTGGCGGATTAAAACTGTGTGCCTGACCGAGACTCGAACTCGGGACCTTTGCCTTTCGCGGGCAAGTGCTCTACCAACTGAGCTACCCAAGCACGACTCACGCCCCATCCTCACAGCCTTACTTCTGCCAGTACCTCGTCTCCTACCTTCCAAACTTAACAGAAGTACTCCTGCGAGTTGTGCTTGGGTAGCTCAGTTGGTAGAGCACTTGCCCGCGAAAGGCAAAGGTCCCGAGTTCGAGTCTCGGTCCGGCACTCAGTTTTAATCTGCCAGGAAGTTTCATATCAGCGCACGCTCCGCTGCAGAGTGAAAATCTCATTCCAGTTCTGAAGCAGCACAAACTGAAAGTATTCGAATGGCAAAGCCAAAGTCCAAGCTTAAACCCCATAGAACAGTTAGGAGTGAACTGGATAGACTTGTTCACCAACAGTACTGCACCAACAAGGAGACTTTCTGCAGAGACTGTGTTAGCAGTGGAAGAAGATTCCTGAGGCATGATTGGCCAAACTCGTGGACTCTGTGCCATTCAGGTGTGCTGCAGCAATGCATACAAAGGGCTGTGCAACCAAGTATTGAGCGAAGGATATCATGGGTCAAGAGTTCATTACTGTTTTACTTCTGTTTGGTTTTAACAAAATATGTGTGAGCCTATGTAATTTGTTCATTGTGTTTTATTATTAATGCAAAGATTAGAATTGTATAAGAAGGGTAAGAAAATTAAATACACATTACAAAGATTTAGTAAATAAGATCTTACAATTAAATTTTCTTCTAAAGAATTCGTTTTCTGAATTTATTATCTGCACAAAATTGAATTATCAACTAAACTGTTCTTTCAGTCATGATCTGAGGCCATTCATGACAATCTTAAATGCATTGAGAATATCATGCATAAAGTTAGGTAGAATAGCTCTGCATGCCATCTCAGTATCAAGCAATGACACAGTGGTGTGGCACGAGCTTTTTTCGTCATTGTGTAATCACATTTAAACCTAGAATTATTGTCACTATAAAAATCAAACTTTTATCCACCATTCAGGGTCACTTGCTATGTGATTTTATATATTTTTCTTGGAAATGCCAGTTAAATGGCTATCAACAATATTATGAATCGGTTGCCCATATATTTATTAACACCCTGTACAATGTTCCAGTGACTGGAAAAGTAAAAACACAACTGGAGCGAAGCGATACCCCGTGAATCCAGAGGAATGGACATGTCCATGTCCTGGAGGGGGAAGGCACAGAATTTTATGTCCATAATTGTACTGCATGGAAGCTAAAGGTATATAATAAAATTCTGATGATGACTGAGTGAGTGAGAATAAGCATTTTTCACTATCCATAATAATAAAAATATTTTAGTTACGTTACCCAAGAAAATTGACTTATCTGAAGTCGTAGACAAAGAATAATTTACTTATAGGTCTCACCCTTCATTGAGATCATAAGGATGGTTGACAAAGCTCAGAGCATGCCACTGGTGGTGGTGGTTGAATATTGTTGGAGTAATAAGCTGAAATGGTCATTTATTAATCAATGGAAAGTCCAAGTTTGAATATCAACAATATTATGAAGAGGATAGATTGCTACTTGCTATAAAGCTGACACACTGAGTTGCAGACAGGGATGCCAAAAAGTATGTTACATATAAGCTTTTGGCAAAAGCTTTCTTTAGAAAAGAAAAACACTCGTACATTGGCACAAGCAAGCACTCCTCATATACCCAAGATTGCTATCTCCAGCCACATTGGCCAGAATGCAACAAAAACTTGTTGAATGGTAGCATCAGTCTAGAGATGGCATGGGGAAGGGAGAAAGGGATAGCAGAGTATGGATTAGGGAAGAAGAATTGACACTTTTGAATGTTGGGCTCCATAAGGTTCCCTTTCTGTGCAGCGACCGTGGAATATAAAATTATAAAGAATGTAGCAACCAGTCGCATAAACATAATTTATTTGTCTTGTTGCAAATCGATTTCGACTGATATCAGTCGTAATCGGTGCATTTTTCTAACCAATACATGCCATAAGTAGAAGTACTGTCCTTGACTTCTTGACAGAAATCTGCCAAGGACAGTACTTCTACTTATGGCATGTATTGGTTAGAAAAATGCACCGATGATGACTGATATCAGTCGAAATCGATTTGCAACAAGATAAATAAATTATGTTTCCACGACTGGTAGTTACATTCTTTATAATTTTAAGAAATGAAACACTTTAGCAGAGATTGCAGGGAGTAGAGTTGGCAAACTGAGGCTGCCAGGTGCAGAGTTGGGTGACTGTGGGGGAAGTTGTTTGGTTGGTTTGTGGTGTAAAGGGACCAAACTGTAGGGGCATCAGTACTTTGTGGTGGAGGGAGAGGCAAGGAAAAATGGAAATGGAAAGGAGAGGAGTAGAAAAAGGGAAAAGACTGACAGGTGCATTAGCTGAGAGCATCAGACAATTAAGATAAGGGGAGGCAAATAGTGAAGAGGTAACAGGATAGAGGGTGCAGAAACAGTTGTGTAGAGTGTGTGGGGCAGAAGGTAGAGGAGCTGACTGTAAAATGAGGCTGGGATTATTGCAGGAATAAAAAATGTATTTTAAGGGTAACTCCTATCTGCATGTCTCTGGCAAGCTGATGGTGGAGGTGAGGATGCAGATGGCTTGGGTTTTGAAGCAGACTTTGAAATCGAGCACATTGTGTCATAGTATTGCCCACTTTGCTCTTGAGCATTCTTCCTGGCGGACAGCTTGTTGGTAGTCATACCAATATAGAAAACTGAGAAATGATTACAGCAGAGCTGGTATATGACATGGCTGCTTACACAGGTGACGTGACCTCTGATGGGGTAAGATAAGTCTGTCAAGGGACTAGAATATGAAGTGCTGGGTGGGTGGATTGGACAGGTCTTGCACTGGGTTTCCACAAGGATATGATCACTGTGGCAAGGGGATGGGATTGGAAGTGGCATAGGGATGGGTTAGGATGTTTTGAAGACTGGATGGGCAATGGAACTCCACTTTAAAGAGGGGTGGGGAAGATCTTGGGTAGAATACACCTAATTTGAGGCAGTGATGGCAGATAATAATTAATCATGCCTGTAAATTAGGGAAATCCTACCCAAGATCCTTCCCGCCCTTCCTGAAGTTATCGCCCACCCAGCCTATACAATATCCTAGCTTATCCCTATGCCACTCCCAGTCCCAACTCCTTACCACAGGGATCATATTCCTGTGGAAGACCAAAGTACAAGACCTGCCAATCCATCCAATCAGCACTTCCTATTTCAGTACTGTCACAAGCTTCTCTTACCCCATCAGAGACCATACCAGCTGTGAAAATAGACATGTCATAAACCAGCTCTGCTGCAATCATTGCTCAGCCTTTTATATTGGTATGTATACCAACCAGCTGTCTGCCAGGAAGAAGGGCCTAGGACATAACATGCTTGATTTCAAAGGCTTCTTCACAATCCAAGCCATCTGCATCCTCCTTTCCACCATCAGCTTTCCTGAGCTGTGCAGATGGGAGTTACCCTTAAAATACATTTTTCAATCCTGAAATTGCCCCCTCCTCAACCTACCATCCCAACACCTTCCACCCAACTGTTTCTGCCCCCTCTGTCCTCTCTCTTCCTCCTGATTCACATCCCCGCACCCTCATTATAGATTGTTCTCTGCCAGCGCACCCACCGGTCTTTTCTGCTTCTCTAATCTTGTTCTCCCACACCTCTTTTTCACCTCCCCTCCCCCAATCTTTCTCCCACAGCTTCCTGACATTGTACCTTGTGGCCTTGTTCTGCCATCTCTAGTCCCTGCACACTGTGCCAGGCTGCACTGATTCCTCTTCTCCCACCTGTACCCTGCTATCCTTTCCCCTCTCCACTTCAGATTATCTCTCCCATTTGATGCATTTCAAGTTGCTTTCAGGTGAGAGCAGCCAAAGGTAGCAGTCATGTGCTTTTTCTTGCCTGTGTGTGTGTGTGTGTGTGTGTGTGTGTGTGTGTGTGTGTGTGTGTGTGTGTGTGTGTTCTTTTGAAGAAGGTTTTGGCTGACAGCTTAGTTTGTAATAGTCATTTCTTTGTGCTTCTCTGCAACTCAGTGAGTCACCTGTACAACGAGTGATGGTCGACCCTTTTCATAATTGTTGATATTCCAACCTAGACTTTCAGTTGTTTGATTAAACAACTATGTCAGCCTATAACTCCAATAAGGTTCGACCACCATCAGTGACACACTCTGTGCTTCGTCAACCCTCAGTTTTGTGCCTCCCTCACTTCTGGTCACTGGAAGTTTATACAAGGGGTTAACGAATATATGGGAAACTCCTGGAAATGGGCAGAGGACTTGAAAGGAAGCAAAAATGTTCATATGTATATACAGTCAATGTTGTTGCATTTTCTCACATACTTTTTTTGTTACATGTTTGCTTGATATGTGTGTTCTTGTTTTCAGATTTCCATCTTGGTTCTACAGATATTTTTGTTTCTTGATGCATAAATGATCTCTAACACAAGCACCTAAGTGCCACTTCATAGAATGTCTTACTCACTCACATATTCCAAGCATCTGCTACAATCCTTTCTGAACACGCTGGTGAAGAATGGCAATATTCGTAATAGGTCTTTAGTGCAGTGTGTCCTTTAAATCCCCTCCAAAATAAAACTCCTGTGATTGAGATTAGATGAGGGATCATGCCAAGATGTTGCTGTCTCAGGAATTATCCATTTATTAGGGACATGCTGATTTAAAATTGCGCTGGTATGTGGAGCAAACTGAGATGGTGCCATATTGTGAACCACTCATTCTGTAGTGCAACATCTCCCTGCAAAACATTTATTGTTCCATTAAAAATTCACTGTGCGATGCTCCAGTCAGTGTTCCTTGGGAAAAAAAAGAAGGGTCAATTACTCTGTCTCCAATTATGCCATCTGATACATTAATGCTAAACTATTGTTGATGTCTTGTTTCCAAACTCCAAAAGGATTCTCATCCATCCATACTTGGGTGTAACATTGCACACCTCATACATGTCACTCAGCTTTGTGTGTGTGTGTGTGTGTGTGTGTCAGCTTTATCTTCCAACTAATTTTCGATTAACATTCTTCAAATTAATTGCTGTTGTGGACCTTCTATGCAGTATGATTAAACCATGCTGTGTGACCTCTCCTTGACAGTTGGGGATGGGTGCTGAAAGAGAACTCCAATGTATTTAAGCAACTGAAATGATGTAATCAGATTTGTGATAACTCCTCTGCATTATAACAGCAAAATTTCCACTGTACTCTTATTTTTACAATGGCAGATGATGCAGATTGCTCATGAGTTGCATCTCACAGCAGATTGTAATGTGAATATACATGTTTTGACATTCGATAGCAAAATGACAAAATGACAGATCTCAAGTATGATCTTCAACTGTTTAGTCATTTACATTCTTACCAGTGTCCCCTTCCTGTGTGACTTGCAAGGTACCACCAAGCTACAATGCCAAAGTATAAGCAAGCCTACCAAGCAGGTGGAGATGTGCAATCACTATCATGCCTTTTCAATGTCCTTAGCTGGAGGCATTCGCACCCCATCTGCATCTAAACATAGCATGTTAAGCAAAAGTGTGCACAATGAGTTTCCTCGCCCTTAAAAACTACCTAAGCTACATTTTTCAGTTCCCACAAACATCTTTGGTCAATCTAAGAGGATGGAAGTGTAACTTATTATTCCATAGAATCCCATGTTACACTGCAGATCCCCTCACTGAGAATGACAGATGTCATGTAATCCAGTTTAGTTAACTAACATCCCATAACATAAAAAAATGTACTCTTTCAATAACAGTAGTTTTTTTTCTTCATTTCATTTAACATTATTTCCAGTCCTTAAAGCCCATTTAGAGAGCATCCAATCTTATTTTTGAAAATAAATCTTCATACATAATTCAGCTTGTTTGGACAAAGAATAGAATTACACGTAATGTACTTTGTTCAAAAAATTTGTTTATGCCATACTCCTTCATTCTGTAATGCAGTAAACGATTTGTCCATTTTCGGTTTTATTGATATTGGTCCCTTTCTATGAGATTGATATATAAATCTCCGCCCTCCCCCCCCTTTTCCCATTCCATGTAGAATATGAGAAATAACTGAACTGTTTAATCAGGTTGTATCATAACTGCCTTTCTCTTTCACTTGTAAATTATTTCGTATGAGAGCATAAGTTACACCAGTTTATTTTAAAAAATGTTTAGTTTTAAATTTAACATAAGGAATCAGTGCTGACATTTTCATTTACACCACTTTCTACAAGTTCATTTCTCAGATCTGTGGTAAGTCAAATTTGTGCCGAAATGTGTATGCAAAGAATCATCAGCGCCTTATTTTGGCGAACACCCTGACACTGACTAAGTCACTCTACAGCATCTTATCTCTGTGAGAGCTGTGGTTACACCTGTTTTGTGGGTAGATACTATGTAAATCCATTATTATCTCTTCAATGTTATTGTCCCTCTACTCACCCCTCTACAAAAAAAGAGGTGTGGGTCATTCATTCTGGGGATCCACCTGACCCCTGGCATTGACCATTCATTCCAAGGGTCCACCTACCTTCTACCTCTCCAGTACTACACAAAATTGGATACACCCTATCTTAAATCTTTTAACAACATGCACGGCTTCTAACCCTTACCTTTAAACCCCCCAATGACAAAGTATCCCCATAATGTATTAACTCTATCCAGTCACTCCAATATGTATTTCCTGACTCCTCCTTTTATAACTTCTACTTGTGCTTCTTGCTGTGTTATAAATTACCTTCCCATAAATACTATTTGTTAATTAATTGTCCACCCAGGATCTACCCACAACTGATGGATTATATGATTTATCTTCCTTTATTATCAAAGCAATCACATTCTGCCCACGCCAAAAACCATGCAAAAGTTTAGTTTGCAATAAGTGATAATATACTCTATTCTTCATTCCTTTTGACAAGTTCTTGCACTTCATATTATTATATTCTCAAGTTCTGTTGAAAATAATTCTGAATTTTCTCTTAAAAGATAAGACACATTTACTTAATACCTAGCCAGTCCCTTGACTGTATGACCAGAGATGTAATACATTACTTTAGTCTTTTTATTGGTTTTTCAAATCATTTATTCACTAGCACTCCCTCTTCAAAGATAACTTGAGTGTTCTGTATTACTTTCATTCCTCATTTTTTGGAAACCTCATTAGTGCTCTTTCTCCAGAGATAATAACATGCTCAGCTACAGCAGCCATAATTTGCTTGCCAAACTATCTCTGTTTTTTCACTTACATGTTAGTGTGTGATACTACGCATCACTTAAAAAATACTCTCCATTCCCATCCAATTCCCCATTCTTTGTGACATGGCTAACCTGTATTTCCATAAAACAGATTGTCTGTGTCAGTTTACTGCATAATTGTTTCATTGGTGAATGTGTGTTACTGCTCCAAGCTATTATGTATTAGTAGGTTGTAATTACCATGAAGTTCTGTGTGGAAAAGAAGTGTTTCAGCAATAGAAATATGTGAATGTGGAAGGAGGAACAACACATTACATACTCGTGTCAGAGAATTAAGAAAAATGAAAACTAAGGATGGGTTTGCTAGGATCAAACAAAGAAAGAAGATACATCCTCAAAGATGAATTCTCACTGATGGGTTCTTCATTAAGACACCAGAGGATGTAGTGTGGTCAGCATTATCCTACACAATGGTCTTATGTTTGTTTCAGCCATGCAGACTCCAAAAATTGATGCTAACATACCCCTGCAGTATTTATTTATTCATCTATTGTATCCCAGACCACTTTTACAAAATCTTTAAGGTTACAGTAAAGAGAAAACATAAAGCAATACAATAAACGGCAGTGAGAGAAGTGAAGATAAAATAAATTAAAATACAGAAACACAGACAACACTGTTCATTTAAAAGAGATGGTATGATTCTGTCTGGAATTACAATCTTTATATCCCATGTGAAGCCTAGTGTATTGCAGCTTGTCATTTTCTGTTACTAGGTCCTGTATCATGCAAGGTTAATCCAATTTCCTGCTGACTAGTAGGTGTTATGGTCTTGCAGTTCTCCAGATTCACAGAGCTCGTCTGTACTAATAGAGCTCCATTTCTTCAGGTGTACTTTGCATCATGATACATCCATTCTTAATCTATTCAAGGCTTCTACCCTGGAGCTATTCCCTGGTCTTCCTGGTTCCAGTTTCACCACAATTCTTTTCATTGTGCTTTAGGCGGTGAAAGGGTTGGATCAGTTGTCTGTAGAAAACACTTTCTTGATTTTCTTTTCATTTTTTTATTTTTTTATTTTATTTTATTTTATTTTTTTGTGGGGCAGTTCCAGACATTGGATGCCAGGGTTCTGTTTCTTGTTTTTGTTTCTCGATTTCAGCTGTTTTTCTCCTTCTGATGCCTGGAGGGGCTTTGCCCATAAGTTGGTACAGCTGGTTTGTGGGAGTTGGGCGGAGGCAGCCTGTTATGATCCTGTCTCATTCAGAACTATATTCACTTGTTTTGCATGGGCAGATTTTTATCATACAGGTACTGTGTTCTCTGCTGTGGAGAAACATAACACTAGAGCTGACTTACAGAGAACTGTGGGTTGTCTCCCCATCTACTATTTGTAAGCTTGTGGGTGACATTGTTCCTGACACTCACTTTCATCTTTGTGTCCAAAAAGTGATCCCTGAAGGTGAGAGCGTGGTCAAGTTTGACTCCAAGATATTCTGGTGTGTCGCAGGGAGAGAGGTGCTGTCTCCTCCATGTTATGTTGAGTTTTCTCCTGGCCTCTCTACTGTGCTGGTGAAAAGCACAGACTTGGGTTTTTGCTTAGTTTGGCTTGAGATCGTTATTGTTGTAGTAGTCAGCTACATTCTCAAGCACTATTCTCAGTTTCCTTTCCACCTCTTCAAATGTTTTGTCCTGAGCAGCAATTACTGTATCATCTGTGTAGATGAAGGAGCAAGCATCTGTACTAATTGACTGGTTACTAGTGTATACATTGCACATCATTGGGGCAAGGACACTATCTTGGGATAGTCCATTTTTCTGAGTCCGCTGTTAGCTCCTCTTTGTCTGCAGCAGGCACTGGTTGAATTGCGCCAGTCAATAATCCTTTGTGGGTTATACATTTTTGATATTAACTTATTATGGTTAATGATGTCAATAAAAACTGTACCTGTGATTTGTTTCCATTCATAGCCATCTTCTATTTGTTCACAGTGTGGCCTCCCTGGGTGGAACCCTGCTTGCTCTTTAATAATATTCTGGTCTACATGTGTGGAGATGCGGTTGAGGATCGTTCTTTCCAGGACTTAATGGAGCTGGCAGAGGAGGGAAATGGTCAAAAATTTTTGGGATCTGTGTGGTTCTCTCCAAGTTTTGGTATAGCTACTATCTTTGTCTTCTGCCAGATCTTGGGGCCTTTCATTTCAGGGTCCCATTTGTTCGTCATAGCTAATAACCACTGTCAGTAGCAGGTATGAACATTTGTTTTTGCTCTGGGCATAGATCATCTAGTCCAGCAGCAGCAGCAGCAGCTTTACTATTCTTCATTAGAGAGATGGAGTCTTCTAATTCTTCCAGGGTAATGGTTGTGCCTAGATCAGCGGTCATCAAACTGCAGCCCGAATCAAGTCTCGTAGCGATCAGAGTCTGTGTTATGAATTTTGAGACGGAAGTAACATGGATTTGTGAATGCACGTTATAGGGACAGTCATCTTCAAATGTGATACTTGCTTGCAGCAAGGAACATTACATAAAGATCTTATCATACAGTGCAATGAGTAGAAGAAAACTGACATTCAAATCATATGTCATATTGTATAATGCTTTAAAACAAAAGTACCATTACTTTTATTAACCAATTAACCAGCCGTTCACACAGACAACACAAGACTTAGTTATGCAAAGCTGTGCTACGGCTTTGGGGTCGCTGAGGGTGCAACAATCTGAAATAGAGAACAAATGACACGAAGTGGTCTGAATGGTGCTGATTTTTAACGATCACTACGTGGGGGCCAGCTACCAACTTATCACACCCTTACCACAACTAGTCTACCGAAAGCTTGCAACATACCAATTTGTATAGCTTACCAATTAATAATAAGATTGGTACATAAGTGGCCCAAGGTGTCATCCCTCAATTTTAATACTGGCTCTTGAGCAAAAAGCTTTGACGACCACTGGCCTAGATGGTCTTCTTATTGAGTGACACTCTAAAGCTTCTTTCTTGTATGTTTGCTGTTGTTTCTGCCATTGAGTAGGAGCTGATGTGCTATTTGATTTGGTGTGACCTTACATGGATTCCGAGTGTTGGTGGGTTATTATTGATGTTTTTAAGAAATTGCCAGGCCTTTCAGCTATTATGTTTCATATTTAGATTTGTGATTAAGTTACACCATTTTGCTCTTCTCGAGTCTAATATGGCCTGTAGGAGTTCTTGTCCCGTCACACTTGCTTCTTCTGAAAATGGGTTTCTCTCAAAAAGCTGTAGGTAATGTTCCAGGAGAACCTTTGAGTTTCAGATTTGTTTTGGGGATCACGTCTAGGTTCTGCACCTCTTTGTCAAGTTCTTCAGTGAATTTGTCCCACTAGGAACATTTAAAATTAAAGCACCTTTTGAATTGGGTGGTTGCTTGTTTAACAACTTCTTTGACCAGACATATTATGACTTAATGTTGTGTACATGGGAGGGGTTCTCCTGCATCCTTCCTGATTTGATGTGCAATGTGTTCACTGTTGAAGATGTTATCAGGATAGTATCTGTGGTTTCACCTGCTGCTGTTAAAGTAAGACGGAATTTTGGTATTGTGAATTAATTTCAGTCCAGTTGAGTCTGCCCAGCTTTCAAGATCTTCTCTGGTTTTGTGTGTGTGCCTGTACTTTCAGGCTGAGCTATGGCAGCTGAAATCACCCATTACTAATTTTGTTGGTTGTAACTCAGAGTTTGACAGTTCATTGAATCTGGACTCTCTTTTCAGTGAATTTGTACAGGATTGTATCTCTACAGTCAAGATTTCGATGTCTTCATGAAATGTTAGTTCTGCACATATAATGTCTAATTCAGTTTTGTCAAAGAGTGTGCTGCCGTATTACCTCTGTGGTCTTTCAATTACTAATTCCATTCCGTGAATCTTTGGTCTTCTATTGTTGGGGCCACTGTGGGTCTCTTGAACTAGTAAGAGATCACAGTTGTGTCTTTTTCATGCTTTAGTGAGTAATACCTCTTTTCCATATGAGAGCCCTTCAATGTTCATGGATATCATCAAAGTTGACTTTGATAAAAGCCGTTTGGTGGTGTCTTGATGTTGAAAGAATTTGCCATTAAGCAAAAACCTAACGTTGCCAGGGTACGCCCGGTCACTGTCATGATCTTCGAGGAGGCTCCTTTCGTATGGTGAGCATGAAGGTGTGGAGTGACAACACGTTTGTAATTCATTCAGCTGTCTTCCTTGCAAGTAAGTTATTCTGTTGCCACACTCTCTGCCATCCTCCATGATAATGCATCATGGTGTAGGATAATATGTCATGTATATGCCTATCCTGTGTCATTATATACCATAACAGTTATGGGATGGGTTGTGTTCATATGAGAGGTGTCCACTAAGCAAGTTTAACTACTTTATTCAAAAAAATACACACAGTTTATGATGTTGAAATAATTTTATTGACATTGTACAGTGCTTCTGTTACTTTTCTACATAGTTGCCATTTATTCCCTAGCATTTTTGGTAATATGACACAAGTTTTTCAAATCAGTGTTGCACGAGGTCAGGTCCTGTATTATATCCTGTACATGTAACTAGCTGTTAACTGTTGATGTGACTTCATCATCAGTGTTGACGTGCTTACTTCCAAGATGACCTTTGAGCTTGGTGAAAATGTGAAAATCACTTCGGGCAACATTCGGTAAATATGGAGAATGTGGGAACACTTTAGTTGGATCTTCTGAGCTCTACCTGGGTCATTCAAGCTGCATGAAGATGAACATTGTCATGAAGGAAGATAACTTTGTGAATCAAAAATCCATGACATTTTCTTGTGATGACTGCTTGTGTACTCCACAAGATGAGCACAGATCCTGACCTGGTACAACACTGGTTTGGAAAAACTCGTGTCACAGTACAAAAAATGCTTGAAAAAACATAGCACCTATGTAGAAAAGTATCAGAAGTATTGTATAATGTCAATAAAATTATTTCTACATCATTAACTGTGTGTAATGTTTTATTGGATGCCCTTCATATTTCCTTATCCATTTCTTATATCAATGAGAGAACTATTTTAAGTCTTCCTGTAGTGGGACAGTGACTAGTCTAACATTGTGGAAGATAGATTTAGGTTACACAGCATGGGATGGAAAGGGTAGAAGAAACTGTTCGAGAGAAAATGAAATGTGAAATACTGAAACAGTTAATTTGGATATGTGGCGGCTGTCAATCTGCTGAATCTTCAAAGGTCACAGATTCCTCTGGGGATTTGAATTTCCATAATATGTCGGTATTAAATAAGCATTTCCCTTGACCCACTCTGGGATCTACAAGAAACAAAGCTTAAAAAAAATTGCTTGTCTCTTTCTGTATATTTAAATTATAATAATACAATGTAATCAGTACACTCCAGGCACTTTTGAGTCTATATGAGGGCCATTAATACTTCCATCTTCCTAGCCCAAAGAGTCGTACAACTTCAACAGTGCTAGGTATATGCTCATTCGTATTTAAACAATGTTACTAGATTCTGACTCGGCTACTCAGATCCAGGGAAATGAGTCCTTAAAACTACACAAAATGAACTATTAATAAAATGAGTCTCAGTTTGGGGCTGTTTACAGCTCACCTAACTGGGTGCACAGCAGTCTGCATTCCACATAGGCTAGGTAATGTACCGATTAACCTCTGCATATTCACCTCGTAGCCAGGGCACTTGAAAGAGGAGCTGAACTGTTTTTGTGCTCACCATCTGCTGCAGGGATGCCATTGGAGATCACTGCTGCAACTGTAGTCTTGAAATTACCACACAGAATTCTCCCATGTCGCCAGTGAGAGTCTTCTTCACAGACGTGCCAAATGTTACTTAACTCTTTAACTGCTCTGAACGTGTCTTTGCACCTGTCCCTGTGTGCTCTGAAAGTGTTTATGCGGGCCACCAGTCCTCCTAATTGGTACTGGGAACATTCATAGTACCAGTTAGGAGGACTGGTGGCACGCGTAAACACTTTCAGAGCACACAGGGAGAGGTACAAAGGTGCATGCGTTAACACGTCCAGAGCAGTTAAAGGGTTAAGCACACAAATATCTGTCGCTGTTGACCCTGTTGCTGTGCTCAACTAACCTCCTTCACCCAACTCTTTATAATAGTTAACACTTCTTCAGTCTCCAGCATCCTAAAATTATTTCATGAACGTTTTCTTCTTTTAGCACCTCTAATTCACATCCTGCACTGCAAAATGATGTGTATCCATGTTGGTTGGTTATGGTGTGATACACTCCATACACAGTCTGTCATCCGATTGCATGCGTGTCAACTTTACCTTCCAAATAATTTTCAGTTGCTGTTCTCAAAGTTAACTGCTGTAGTAGACTTGTTACACTGTGCCACTAAACCATGCCATGTGACTGCTTCTCCTTTGCAGTTATGGTGGGTGCTGAAAAAGAGCTCTGATATATTTAAGCTACTGAAATGATGTAATCAGTTTACAACAATGCTTCTCTGTGATAACAGCAACATTTCCACAGTACATGTACTTTTACAGTGACAGGTGATGCAAATTGCTCATAAGTTGCAACTCATAATAGATCATATCATGTATGTGTAAGATGCTTTGACATTCGATAGTGAAGTGACAGAATGACAGTTCTCCAGTATGATCTTCAGCTGTTTGGTAATTTACAGCATCCCCTTTTCTCTGAGACACCCAAGGCTCTCCCAAGCCTCAATGCCAAAGCATAAGTGAGCTGCCCTAGCAGATGGAGACAGGCAGTCACCTTGCACATTGTCAATGTCTGGAGCTGAAGGCTTTTGTACTCCATGTGTGTATAATATGTTAAGCAAAAGTGCATCTAGTGGAATCCCCATACAAAACTATCTATACTACATTTTCAGTTTACACAAACATCTTTCATGGTCTTAAGGGGATACAAGTGTAACATGTTATTCCATAGAATCCCCTATTACCCGACAATACATGACTGTTGTGAAAATTCCGCGGTCTGTTCCTGGTAAACTTTGGTTCATCAGTGAATAGTATAGCAAACAGAAGGTGTTGATGCTGAGCACACGTCTCCAGTAACCAAGAAGAGAAAGCTTCTCTGGATTGAAAATCTGTCTCAGTAATGCCTTGCACTCTTTTAAGGTGGTATGGATAAAGGGGTTGCACACCATGACACTTTCCACACTTTCACAAGACTCGCATTCTGTTTTTCTGTTATTTCTCTATTACTGCTGCCATTACTGTCCTCAGTATCATGAAGTACTTGGCCTTCTAAATCAGCTGTTCTAAAACCTTTTGGTCTTCCACTATGAAATGGCCTTTTCTCAAAGTAATGCTCTGTTCAAAAATCATAACAGGAGAAGTTAAACTTGGTAAAGGAAGAGAGATATGGGAAGATTTAAGTTAAATTACACCATGGTCAGACAGAGATTCTAAAATCATATATTGCATTGTAAGGCATACTCAGGAGCAGATACAGACTCAAATCACAATTTAATAATGATGAAGAGTAGGCTGAAGTTTGAGACCAGTTGGGAAAAATCAGTGTGCAAAGAAATGGAATACAGAAATATTAAGTAATGAAGAACAGATATGCTTGAAGTTCTCTGAGACTGTAGGTATCATGATAATGAACAGCTCAGTAGGCAGTTCAGTTGAAGAGGAAGGACAGTCCAAAAAGGGAAGACACAGAAACTGGAAAGAAAAACATAGGTACAAGAAAGGGAATTGAAAAGAAACCATGGGTAACAGAAGAAATACTTCAGTTTATTGGTAAATAAAAGAAGGAAGTATAAAAATTTGCAGGGAAATTCAGGAATACAGAAATATAAATCACTTAGAAATGTAATAAATGGGAAATGCAGACAAGCTAAGGTGAAATAGCTACCTGAAAAATGTGAAGAAATCCAAAAAGAAATGATTGTCAGAACTGACTAACCATACAGAAAAGTCAAAACAGCCTTTGGTGAAATTAAAAGAATGGGTGGTAACATTAAGAGTGTAATGGGAATTCCACTGTTAAATGCAGAAGAAAGAGTGGATAGGTGGAAAGAGTGGATAGGTGGAAAGAGTATATTGAAGGCCTCTATAAGGGGAGGAAAGGTAAAGGCACCAGAGAGGTAGTTCTGACATTGCAGTTTATAATGGCAGCAAGACTGAAGAAAAATCAAGACATGTTCATTGGATTTGTCAGCCTTGAAAAAAGCATTTGACAATGTCAAATGGTGCAACATGTGTGACATTCCGAGAAAAATAGGGGTGACAGGTGCACAGTTGCATTTCACAGTACTTTAATTTCACTGTTCCCAACCCTCTAATAGTACACAGTTACATGGCCAGTACACAATTTTTCAACTTTCAATAAGCCCCGCTAATAGTTTGCAGGCAAACCTCCGTATACTGCTACAATAGTTTACTATTGAACATCTACGAGCAGTAAAAACATAACCACAAAGTTCACCATTCTTGAAAAATAGAAAGATACTTATGGAGCAGACACTGTCACTGTTTTTACACGTGGCCTAATTGTTTAACACTTATTCCACAGTTAAGTTGAAGCATTGTTGTTGTACTAACCAACACAGGTTTCTCAACTGAAACTCGGCCATATACTGACTGTCTCGTGACCAAAAATCGAGCCCTTATATATGATCACAAAATAGGTACTGAAACTGCACATTGTTTGAAGTGAAATTTAAGAAATTACAATTAAAACTTGTTGTTGTTGTGGTCTTCAGTCCTGAGACTGGTTTGATGCAGCTCTCCATGCTACTTACTTCATTCAATTAACTGAAAACATCGAAAAATTGTGTCTTTTTAACAGTTTTTTCTACTACGAGGGTTAAGCCGAATTATTTATTTAAATCATGAAATTAACAAATATAGTTACACAAACATTACTTTTGACCAAACTGTTAATTACTTTGGAATTAATTAAGGGCTGGCTTTGGTAACATGTTTTTGAATAGAGCCAAATAGAGTCTTTAAGATTACTGTTAGTTGTTCCTCCCAATGTTTATAATTAGTACAGAATTTATATTTGTTTGTATGTCAACAATAGAACTTAAGTTATGAAAAAAATACTGATTTTGCCCTATAATGAAAGATACTAACTAGTAATAGTCAAAATAAATTAGAAAACCAATTACATACATAAAACTAAGCACAAAATTAAATCGGTGTTAAATTCTTTAGAACTGAGAGCCAACCTTCATCTTTTATGAAAATACAAGTTACACTCGTGTATGTTAATGTTAATTAGTTAAAACTGAAAAAAAAAAAACGAATTTAATTGGCAGATGGCAAGACAAGAGGGGTAGTAAAAATGTCCCAGTTTGGGGTTGGGTTGCTTGGGGGAGGGGACCAAACAGCGAGGTTATCGGTCTCATCGGATTAGGGAGGTATGGGGAAGGAAGCCAGCTTTGCCCTTTTGAAGGAACCATCCCAGCATTTGCCTGGAGTGATTTAAGGAAATCACAGAAAATCTAAATCAGGATGGCCAGACGTGGGATTGAACCATCATCCTCCTGAATGCTAGTCCAGTGTGCTAACCACTGCGCCACCTCACTCGGTATATCCGAGCGTGCTTTGTGACAGAGAGTATGGATTGACAGTAACTCAAAGAAAGACAAAAGTAATGAGAACTAGCAGAAATAAGAACAGAAAGACACTTAACATCAGGATCGGGGGTCTCAAAGTAGATGTAGTTAAAGAATTCTGCTACCTAGGCAGCAAAATAACCCGTGATGAATGTAGGAAAGTGGACATCAAGAGCAGACTAGCACTTGCAAAAAGGGCATTGCTGGTCAAGAGAAGTCTACTGCTGCCAACACAGGCCTTAATTTGAGGAAGAAATTGCCGAAAGCCTAAGTCTGGAGCACAGCAGTGTATGTTAGTGAAACAGGTACTGTGGGAAAACTGGAACAGAAGAGAATCAAAACATCTGAGATTTGCTGCTATAGACTAATATTCAAAATTAGGGGAACTGTTAAGGTAAGGAATGAAGAAGTCTGCGGAATTGGCGAGGAAAGGCGTATTTGAAGAAAACTGACAAGAAGAAGGGGCAGGATGTCAGGAGATCTGTTAACACATCAGGGAATAATTTTCATGTTACCAGAGGGAGCTGTAGGCAGTAAAAGGTGTAGAGCAAGGCACAGATTGAAATACAGTCAGCAAATAATTGAGGGCATAGGTTGAAATTGCTACTCTGAGATGAAAAGGTTGGCACGGGAAAGGAATTCATAGTGGGCTGTGTCAGACAGTCAGAAGACTTATAACTCAAAAGAAATCAATTCTTTAACTAAACTTGAGTTATTACATAATATGACAGTCAGTAATGAGTGTGGGAAAGGAAATGAAATATCAGTTTCACATCTCAAACTGCGCTCACAAATGGTCAGAACTGGCAGCACAAATACATACGGGAATAACTGTATAGAAATGAACAATGTAGAAATAGACAGACTGCTACTTACTGTAAAGAAGACACATTAAGTTGCAGACAGGTGCAGTTAAAACACTCTTACATAAAGCTTTCAGCCCCAGCCTTCATCAGCAAAAGAGAAACACACACCATTCATACACACAAGCAAGCACACCTCATGTACACATGACCACCAACTCCAGTGTCTCGGGCCATGCACTTATTGACACTATCATCATTTCATTATTGCCTTTCTCTTTTGCAGTAAGGCTCTCACCTTTACAGATTTGGAAGCCATGCAGTATCGATCTCTTCTTACCTAAAGTGCATTTAGAATTAGTTGCTGCTTTTGACAGTTCAATACGGAGCAAGTGGAGGGAATCATAGTTGCCATCATGTGCTGAGCACATCAGATGGTGATGATAATGCCAGGCCTGTTTGACGCGCAACCTGTCAGGCTCCCTAGCTGGCATGAACAGCAAACCGCGCAAGCTGGCCGATCTGCCATCTTTCTCAAACAATTTTAAAGAAACTATTTGGTAATAAATTCTGATTCTCATAAATCTTATAGCTTATTTCATCAGCTTCATGATGAACTGCCTACCTTATTGATAATGGCCATAGTCATTGGCATATTCGATATCGGGTAAACTACTGCATGAAATTCTTAAGGTTTGCAGTGAAAAATAAGGCTTGCACTGAATTTGCATTTGCTTCATGTTACATCACATGTTACTGCTTATGAAATGTAGATAACATATTGAATTATTCTTTAGATTTGGAAAGATATCACTAACTGTCTCCAGTCTTGAGAGAATTGAATGTATGTGAAGAGTACTCTGTCACAAATGCCTGCACCAGTAAAAAAGCCAGAATGAAATATTCACAAATCCTTTGTATCTCATTAACGGTCTGAGATATCGAAACAGAGGAGTTTATTTTCCCATACGATTAATATGTGAAACTTCACAATATTCCATGATATTAAAGCTACTACAGATTTTTTTTTTTTTTCAGTGACAAATTTTAAGAACCATCAACAGCTGGTGAAATTAGAATTGCTGTGAGTTTTGCAACAATATAAGTGAAGAAGTTACATGTTGATTTTTATTCTGAAAACTGGCTTCCTCATGTGCTGCTGTGTTTTGGCAAAATAAGCAGATTTTAACATTGTCACAAGAGAAGTTACATATTACTCAAAACTCGTCACAGTCCTCACAACAGAATAGTATGTGCATTGTCCACTACTATTGTCAAAGAGTATTTTGCAACAGAACATTGTCTTCACAACCATTGAACGTATTTTTGGACAACAACTTTTAACGTGAACCTCATGTTCAGATATGCTGGACTGTTGTTATCAATGTGACACCAATACAGAACACTTGTGCTACAGCTTCAGATCACTTAAACACCAGAAAATACCACTTTACAATGAGAGCTGATGAATGCAGATTTGCATCTAACATGCGACACCACGTGGTTCTGTTTATCCACAGCATGGCAACAGGGACACTTTACCAACTGAACCACTGGTGGCATGGTAGGAAAAGCCAGCTCGCTACTAGTGTTCCCTGGACAACAGCGTCACGTCCCCTCCTCCCCCCCCCCCTTCCCTCCACCGTCCTCTCCAGTGAGCCAGACGTCAATAGTTGCAACTATGGACAATAAGGCTCTCTGGCTTGTATGTCGGTAATCTTGTGAATTCTTCTATGTTCCAACACCATTCCAGTAACCTCATATGCAACCATATAGAACTGGCATTTCCCTCCCCTTCAACGGAAGAAATACACACCCCAAGGGGGGAGGGGGTTGTACATATAAAAGAATTTTAATGTTACAATGTTTTGAAATACATTTTCACACTACATAGTTACTGATAAATAAAAGATAATGACCACTGCCCACCATGAGACTAAATGCCACCTGACAGTATTGTGGCCCTGTGACACAGTAAAGGACATGAATGGGGAATCATTGTAGTGATGACACAGAATACAAATTGGGAATTCCTTAGACATAAGTTACTTCAAAAAAAAGCAGATTTGCTATGACCTGGCAGCTGGGAAGTGACCATCTTGAAAATGTCTAAACTGGTCAGCTGTTCATGGGCTACCTTTGTGAACATGTACGAAAAGGGGTTGAAGGATTGTGAAACAATAAGTAGGTGACAAGTTGTCCAAGCCTCATCACGGACCATGGAGCGGACCATGGAGTCGGAAGCTTACCCCATTTTTTTTTTTTTTTTTACGCACATGCATGGTGTGTGTGTGTGTGTGTGTGTGTGTGTGTGTGTGTGTGTGTGTGTTTTGGGGCATGGGAGGGTAGGAGGCGTGTTGGCTCATCATTGATGCACGGTCAGCCATGACTTCCTCTCTTGTGCCAACCTCTTCATCTCGGAGCAGCACTTACTCCCAGCATTCTCTGTTATTAGTTGGATATACTCCATCCCTGTCACCTCCTACAGTTTTTATGCTTGACAACTCCATCTAGCACTATGGAAGTTATTCTGTAATGTCCTAATTCATGTCCTATCATTTTGTCCATTCTTCTTCTCCTCAGTGTTTTCCATCTATTTCCTCCTTTGCCACTTCTGCGGAGGACATCCACATCTCTTATTTTCCCAGTACACCTAATTTTCAACTTCCTTCTGTAGCACCACATCTTATATGCTTTGATTCGCTGCTTTTCCAGTTCCTAGTTCACATCTATACAATAATGTGCTCAGATTTACATTCTCAGACTTTTCTTCCTCAAATTAAGGCCAATGTTTCATAGCAGCAGACATCTTTTAGCCAGGAAAGCCCTCTTTGTCTGTGCGAGTCTGCTTTTCTTATGTTGTCCTTGCTTCATCCATCATAAGTTATTTTGCTTCCAAGCTAACAGAATCCCTTTACTTCATTGACGTCATAGTCTTCAATTTTGATCTTATGTTTTTCACTAATTTGATTTCTGCCACTCCCCATTGCTTCCATCTTTCTTACTCTCAATCCATATTCACTGCTCAGTAGACTATAAATTCCATTCATTATGCCCTGCTGTAAATCTTGCTCACTGTCACCCAGTGTAGCAATGTGATCAACAAATCTTCTCCTTCATATTGTCCCCCTGAATTTTAGTCCTACTACAGAACCTACCTTTTATTTCTTGTGGAAAAATATGGAAATGTGTCGTAAGGTCCTATGGCACCAAACTGCTGAGGTCATTGGTTCGTAAGCTATCAAACTACTTAATCGAACTTAAACTAACTTATGCTAAGGACAACACACACACACACACACACACACACACACACACACACACACACACGGGGAGGACTCGAACCTCCGATGGGAGGAGCTGCGCGGACCGTGACAAGATGCCTCAGACCACACGGCTATCCCACGCGGCTTTTATTTCTTGTCACTGCTGCTTTGATATATAGATTGAAGAGTGCGTGAGGGGGAGGAGCTGCATCCATGTCACATAGCCATTTTAATTTAAGCATTTCGTTGTTTTGTCTTCTATTCTTATTGTTCCTTCTTGGTTACTATGCATCAAGTATATTACCTGCCTTTCCTAATAGCTTATTTTTCTAGATTTTGAACGTCTTGTGCCGTTTTACAGTGTCAGGTGCTTTTCCTAGCTCTGCAAATTCTATTAAGCAGTCTCAATTTTCCTGAAGTCTTGCTTCCATTATCAAGTGTTAACATCAGAACTCCCTCTCTTTTACCTTTCAAAATGTCAAACTGATCATCATCTAAGAGATCCTCAATTTTCTTTTCCATTATTCTGTGTGTTATTCTTACTAGTAACTTGGATGCATGAGCTTTTAAATTTGTTGTGTGATAATTCTTGAACTTATCTGCCTTTGCTATCTTCGGAATTGCATAATGATATTTTTCTGAAAGTTTAAAAACGTATCTCTAGTCACATACATTCTACATACCAACTTAAATAATCATTTGGTTGCCATTTCCCTGAATGATTTAAAAAATATCAAGGGAATGTTTGTCGATACCTACTTTGAATACAAGTCTCCCCAGAGCATTGACAAACTCCGATTGTAATGTTTGATCCCCATGTCTTCCAAGTAGATTTCCACTTCTTCTATCAGCAGATAGTTCTTCCCCACCTAGAGGCCTTCAATGTATTTTTTTTTTCCATTTATTCACAACTCCTATGAATTTGAGAGTGTAAATCCACAAGCAAATCCACTTGATGGCATTGCTTTTAAATTCGCCAAAGGTTGTTCGACTTTTCTATATGTCGAGTCATCCCTTCCAATGACCATTTCTCTTATGATTTCTTGATATTTTTCCTGCAGTCATTTTGTCTTAGCTTCATTGCTCTTCCCATTTATTACATCCCTAAGAGACTTATATAGCTGCAGTCCTATCTTTTTCTTAGCATTTTTATATATCTCCTCCTTTCCCCGATCAACTGAAGTATTTCATTTGCTAGCCAAGGTTTGTTGTCTTCCTTCTACTTGTATTGTTTGGGCAGCTTCTGTGATTGCCTCTTTTAGAGAAGTCCACTCCTTTTCAACTGAACTTCCTGTTGTGGTATTCATTATCACACAATCTATGCCTGCAGAGAGCTTAAAACATACAACATTACTTCCAAGTTCTTCAGTATCCACTTGTTTGCATGTTGATTCTTCGTGATGATTGTCTTAAGCTTCACCCTACCCTTCATCATTACTAAACTATGGTCTGAGTTTAAATCTGCTTTGAGTGTGCCTTACAATCCAGTGTTGATATTGAATTCTCTTGTCTGTTCCTATGATGACCAATAATGTCATCAATTATGGTTGTAGTGTGTGTGGAATCATTGATATTGGACTGTAGATTATCGGAAATGTGTCACCTGGTTGCATGAATTGCATTTCTTCCTACATCATTCAGTGGTTGTGCCCAGATATACCATCACATGGCCAGTGGCTGTTCAAAATATGCAGTGCATCACAGATACATTCTGATACTGCCAGTATTACAAGAGAGGGGCATTTATCTGGGCTTTTATGGCATTTGTGGTAGTAATTGAAGTCACAGTGGCTGGCTGGTTCTAGGCACTGCAGTCTGGAACCGCGCGACCACTACGGTCGCAGGTTCGAATCCTGCCTCAGGCATGGATGTGTGTGATGTCCTTAGGTTACTTAGGTTTAAGTAGTTCTGACTTCTAGGGGACTGATGACCTCAGCAGTTAAGTCCCATAGTGCTCAGAGCCATTTGAACCATTTTGAAGTCACAGTGACAGCTATGCACTAGATGAATACTACTAAAGACCACCAGCAACCCTGCATGCTTGATATGATTTGTCAGTATCAGATGATCTTACACAATGCCCAAAGAAATTCTAGTCACGTGTAAAGGCTGTTAGTGACACCAAAGTTAATGTCCAGTCACTCGTGAATGAAACAAGAACTGAAATTGAGTGTAGCAAATCAAAAGCTGAAATGCTTCGCTCCATCTTCAAATGTTCCTTTCCAAAGGATAACCCAGGAGAATTGCCTAATTTAATCCTCATACCATTGAAAAGATGAATGAAATAAGTGTTAGTGCCATTGGTGTTGAGAGACAGCTGAAATCATTAAAACTGAACAAAGCTCCAGGGCCCAATTGAATCCCTGTCAGATTCTGTACTGAACTTGCAGCTGAGCTAGCCCCTCTTGTAACTGTTATATGTCATAGATCCCTCGAACAAAAAACCGAGCCCAGTAGTTGGAAGAAAGTGGAGATAACACTCATTTATGAGAAGGGTAGTAGAAGTGATCCATAAAACTACCGTCTAATATGTTAGCACTAATTTGTTGTAGAGTCTTGGAACATACTCTGAGCTCAAACGTAATGAGGTATCTTGAACAGAATGATCTCCTGCATGCCAATCAGCATAGATTCCAAAAACATTGATCAGGTTATAACACTGCTGCTCCGCTTGTTATACTGGCATGCAGTTAACCTTGTGATGACAAGGTTTATTTCTGTCACAAGGCAGCCACGTACAACACTACTGGGGTAGTAAATTTGCCTAATACGTCCTAGACTTGCGGTGGATGTTACCCTCTGTGAGGAGTTTAGAAGTTTGACTGAGTTTGCCTAATGGAAAAATTGGTATTGAACCTTAATTTCGTAATAATAGCTGTAGGTAGACAGCAGAAAGAAATAATTTTGCAAGAAGTAACAGCAACTGATTACTGTTAAATGAAATAGTTATACGGTCGCCAACCTAATTAGGCATAATAATGTAAAAAACATTATTTGTAAAGAAACTACTTTTCCTAATTAGAAATGAACTTTCATTAAATACTGGTCTGTGAAGTGCAATGAACATACCCAATCAGACAAATTACACAGTGAATATCTGCAGTTGTCACTTTAGCAGTAAAGCAGTTACAAGATTTGCAAATGAGCCCTTTCTCTTGTTTAATTTAATCATTACTTTTGCCTTTAACTAATATAGTCTAAACTTGCTCTTCACAACCCACACAAGACCAGGTAGCAGTTGATAATAGTGAAGTACAATTAGTACACACATTTACTATACAAAATCAATAATGAGACACAGCATACAAACCTTCTATCTTCGATTCTCAGTAATCACTTCAAGATTTAGTAACCAGAAACCTACTAAACTGATTTATCCTCTTTATTTTGATGGAAAAGAAATGTGGTCCCACAAACTATCCCATTCATTGTAACAACAAAACTGGACACACTTCCAGAATTATGTAGCATTAAGGTAGAATTGGGTTGCTCCTGCATCTGAGATCATTAAGTTTGTACTAATTTTAACACTATGAGTTTTAGAGCTTTTCCCAAATTGAGAGCACCCTTTTACAGCCACATATTAAATCCGAGGCCATTCCATTCCAATTGCAATATTGTAAGTTTTGCTCAGCACCTGCGCTGGTTACTCATCAGTTACTTGCTACCGACCGACTACTGTACCCTCACACTTGCCACCCAGACTTCAGCGCCACATCCACCTTTTCCTAGGGCACCAGCTCACTTCCCTTGCATAGGGGAACTACTTTGGGTCTCTCTTTATATAACACAAAGTCCCTATGCATGAACCAGTTATTTCATAGTTGCCAGTAAACATATTTTAAAAAAGCTCATTATTTAAACATATTAAGAAGTCAACACAAATGTGCATAATTAAATACCGCTTCCCTCCAAATGATACAAAGAACTTAACTTACAAAGAGTAAACATGTCACACTACCTTTCCACTTCTTTATAGTAGATCAAAGACATTTCATAATAAAGAATATACACTTGACATTATGCAGGATTAATCAGTACAAATTATTAACAATATTGATTGTAGTGTTACAAGGTGAACCCCAACTTGCACTTTTCTCACATGACATTCTGAAAGTTTTGGACCATGGCAGTCAGGCAGATGGAGTATGATTTCTGAAGAGTGTTGACTCAGTACCTCATCTACATTTATTGTCAGAAGTGCAATCATATGGGATATCAAGAGAAATTTGTTACTGGATTTAGGATTTATTGATACAGAGGACACAGCATGTTATATTGTATGTAGAGTCATATAAGGTGAACGTCAACAAAAGCAAAAAGAAGATAATGGAGTGTGGTCGAATTAAGTCGGGTGATGCTGAGGGAATTAGATTAGAAAATGAGTCCCTTAAAGTAGTAAAGGAGTTTTGCTATTTGGGGAGCAAAATAACTGATGATGATCGAAGTAGAGAGGATATAAAATGTAGACTGGCAATGGCAAGGAAATCGTTTCTGAAGAAGAGAAATTTGTTAACATCGAGTATAGATTTAAGTGTCAGGAAGTCATTTCTGAAAGTATTTGTATGTAGTGTAGCCATGTATGGAAGTGAAACATGGACGATAAATAGTTTGGACAAGAAGAGAATAGAAGCTTTCGAAATGTGGTGCTATAGAAGAATGCTGAAGATTAGATGGGTAGATCACATAACTAATGAGGAGGTATTGAATACAATTGGGGAGAAGAGGAGTTTGTGGCACAACTTGACAAAAAGAAGGAACCGGTTGGTAGGACATGTTCTGAGGCATCAATGGATCACAAATTTACCATTGGAGGGCAGTGTGGAGGGTAAAAATCATAGAGGAGACCAAGATATGAATACACTAAGCAGATTCAGAAGGATGTAGGTTGCAGTAAGTACTGGGAGATGATGAATCTTGCACAGGATAGAGTAGCATGGAGAGCTGCAGAGCTGCATCAAACCAGTCTCAGGACTGAAGACCACCACCACCACCACCACCACCACCACCACCACAACAACAACAACAACAAGAGTCATCATCAGATGTCGAAGTAACTTTGGGTGTGCCTCAGGGAAGTGTGTCGGGGTCCTTGCTTTTCATGTTGTATATGTAAATATTAATAGTAACATCAGACTTTTTGCAAATGACAGTTCTGTGTAGTGAAATGCTGACTGAAAGAATAGGCATAAAAATTCAGTTCAGTCCTTGATAACACTTCAAACTGGTGCAAAGACTGGCAACTTGATTTAAATAGTCAGAAATGTAAAATTGTTCACTTCACAAGAAAAGTAGTATGCTATGACTGTATCAGTGAGTTACAGAATCAGCCAACTCCTTCAAATAGCTGAGTGTAATGCTCTGTAGGGATATGAAATGGCATGATTATATATGCTCAGTCAAGAATAAAGCAGGCTGTAGACTTCGGTTTATTGGTAAAATACTGGGAAAATGCAATTAGTCTGCAAAGGAAATTGCAATCCATGTGGAATATTGCTCAATTATGGGCGACCCATTCTAAATAGGACTAATAGGATATTCAACATATACAGAGAAGAGCAGCATGGATGATGCATGGGAGAGTTTTCTTTTTTTCTTTCAAAATTGGGCAGTTTGCTAATTTTAATATGTTTCTAGTTAGTCTGGATATACATTTGCATTTCAAACTACAAATCTTCCAAAAGTAAGGAAATTATGAAGAAAAATATTAACAGTGTTGTTGTAACTT
Source organism: Schistocerca nitens (assembly GCF_023898315.1). Lineage (NCBI taxonomy): Eukaryota > Metazoa > Arthropoda > Insecta > Orthoptera > Acrididae > Schistocerca > Schistocerca nitens. Next base: position 167,038,126 of record NC_064619.1, read on the forward strand.
GAAAATTAATTTTCTAAAGGTGATGGATTTCAAGGAAATTAGAAAATATACTGCATTCCTTAAAAATAACATCTGACCCATAGATACATATAATAAGGGAAAGGCAACCACTTACCTTCAGCAGACTGATGTGTGGAGCACAGAAACACATAATAGAAAAACTGAATTCACACTATCTTTCAAGCAGTGACCCTTTTTCCAGCAATAGCACATACATTCATACACAAAAAATATCACAGACAGTGAGGAGGCACAGTGGTTAGCACACTGGACTCGCATTCAGGAGGACGATGGTTCAATTGCATGTCCGGCCATCCTGATTTAGGTTTTCCATGATTTCCCTAAATCGCTCCAGGCAAATGCCAGGATGGTTCCTTTGAAAGGGCACGGCCGACTTGCTTCCCTAATCCGAGAGACCGATGACCTCGCTGTTTGGTCTCTTTCCCCCAAACCACCCAACACCTAAACACACTCTCCCATGGCCATGGTGGTTGGCTTTCCGTTATATTACTCGTACTTATTGCACCCTCCAGGAATTTCCTTTATTGTTATAAATCTCAACCATAAAATTAGTGAATTAGCTCACAGGCTATAACAATTTTCCTCAAGCATTGTAGCAGAAAAACATTGAATTGGTGACCATTTTGACTGAACTATGAAGCAGTATCATTCTTTCCTCCCAAATGAAATTTCACTCATACTCTCCAAATTGGTACAGAGCTTATTTTTGTGTGTTTTACATTTTATGAAATGCACTTTTTTTTAGTTTAGCAAATTTTGTTTTGCCTTCTCATCACATGTGCTCCTCAGTATATCACCAAAAAGAAATGCATTCAATGAGTATAATTTGATTTTACTGTATAGAAATGAGTTTGTTAGGATTATTATGTAAAATAAGGGAAAGGCAACTACTTGCCTATAGAGGAGCAATACATGAGTCACAGAAACACACAACAGCAAACAGCATTAACACTGGCTTTCAAGCACTAGCTCTCTTTCTAGCAGTGGTACACCCATTGACACAGTGACCCACTCATTCACACATTCCCATGGCCACAGCAAGAATATTTATTGATATTGGATTATTTAAAACAGTTGCCTGAACAGACAGATGTGGTTGGTAAGGATGCAAGGAGGGGGTAGTGGGAAACAGGCAAGTGTTTCGACAGATGAGTTCATGGTCGCACAAGTAGACAAAAAGAGTGCAGAGGATCCTACAAAAAGAGATGTAGGGAGAAGAGGTGGGGTTGGGGGGGGGGGGGTGCAAAGGGGAGTAAGGTAAGATGAAAAGGGGAAATGGAGGGGATAGGGTTTGAAAAGGAGAGGGAGAGGGCAGTGCATTATCTACATGGAGAAGGAGAGAAGGAGTGGTCTGGTCAGGAGAGATTAGGGAAAAGACAAGGTTAGGCAGTGAAAATAGGTTAGTGGGGGTTTTTGTCAGGGGGATTGCAGGAGTACAAGATGTATTGGAGAACCAATTACCATCTCCGAAGTTCAGAGAAAGCTGTTTTGGAAGGGAGTGTCCAAATGGCCTGTGCAGTGAAGCAGGTGTTGACGTGTGAATTTGTGTTGTGCCACATGTTTGACAACTGGATGGTGAAGGGATGGGTAAGGATATTCTGTAAATTGGGTTGGAAGTAGAACGCTACTTTGGGGAATGTGGGTAGGATTTTGGGTAGGATACGCAACATTCTCTGGACACGATGAGAGGTAGTTGAAACCCTAGTGAAGGATGTGGTTGAACTTTTTGAGGCCAGGGTGATCAGAGGAGTGCTGGTTGATGGTTGGTTAACTGGTTTACTGATGTCACAGGAGAAGGTGGTATGGGTGACTTGTTTGTGGGTGAGCTGGATACGATATGGTCTGTCAGAAAATATTCTGGAAAGGTTATTGCTATATTTTGACGAGTCCTGCTTTCCACTGCAGATGTGGCATCCACAGATGACGAGGCTGTAAGGGGAGTCTTTTTAATGTAGAATGGGTGACAACTGTCAATGTGGAGGTTATGAGAAATTTGTCTTCTTTTGTAGATGTCCTGTAAACAATTTTTTAAGGTTTCTTTTGTGTCCTACCATCATTTCCTGCCACCTTTCGCTCCTTCATATCTCAAATGGTTTCCTACACCTAATCTTTCATTGAATCTGGAATGTAATTATTTTTATTGTTAACTGTTTGTGTTTATGTTTCATCTTGTGAGTTACACACGCATTTAAGGAAATCATCAAATGCTTTTACAGTATTCCTCCATTGTTAGTTATTGTGCTACACCCTCTTACTGGATGAGATTTGATAAATTTGTAACACAAGCATCTATTTGTTTTCTTTATTCTCATGTCACTCTTAAACATTTCTGCCCTGAAATTTTGATTATTGCTTCTCACATTGTCTGAAATAAATTTATGAATAGTTTTATTTAATTCGTCAAATTCTGAGATGTTGCTATCATTGTCTATGCAAAACTTGCACTTTCTCTTTGATAGTTGCCTTCATAGACACACACAAGAAGGAAGACAGGCCAAGAGGGGACACATGCCTCCATCCCCCACCCCCACCCCTTGGAATCTGGAGCACAGAGCTTTTATTCATTAGAATTCTCTTACACCATGGAAAACCATCAGTTCTCTGAAATATAATAAGTTTTTTCAGTTTTTTGTGTGAGTTATAAAATTTAGTTTCTGTGGTATGGTACATCTCAAAGTTCCCCAGTTCATTTGTATCAAAATGACAATTTCATATACCTGCCCCTACCCCATGGAGAAATATCTGCGGATACCCTTAGTTCCTTCCTTTATTTGAGCCATATATTCTTCTTCCATTTCTTTACCTGCAACATCTTTTGCTATTTGCGTAAATACCTTTGTAAATAAATTACCTATTTTTCTGCTGTTGATATAATCATCTGCTGCATTTAATTTGTTCTGATATACCTCTTTATTCTTAAATAAATTCTCATAATCTACATATCTTGTTTCCTTTCCATCCATTTTTACTCTGGATCTTATGAATCTAGTATGACTCCAGATTTTAAAATGAATCAGAACCATCCAAACCCAACATATTTCTTCATTGTTTAATAAAACTGTAAATTTTATTTTTAGTTTCATTTGGTCCTTGCAAGTTCATTTTCTGTTTGTTCTATAACTTATGTCCTGACATTAAAGTGAACCAACATTATTTTGTCATTTGATTTTCTATCTGCCACTTACAATATTCTGATTTACATGTTGTGGGAACAGAAAATAGTGGACCTTTGTGGAATCACTGGCAGAAATATGGAGTTGAAATAGAAAGAATAAGACTGCCACTACGAAAGATAATGAAATATTTATAAAAACATCAAACAGAATCTTGTATACATTACAGAGAGACGAAATAATAGTGAAAAATTTTAACTGAACAAGAACCAAAATGAAATGGGTTAGACAGAGGGAAAGTCTCAAGAAATGTATTGTCTAAATGGAGAGATTGCAAAGCAACAGAATATTTTATAGTATCATATAACAGAGCAATTTAGGGGCCCAGAACAAGTAATGTGAAGGAAGAAGCAGTTTCACTCCTGTTCTAGACAACATTCCAGATAATCTAGCTCTCAAACATGACATGCAGTTCTGTGTCAGTATTTGATTCCAGCAGAGCTCTTTTGTTGAAGAAAACAGCCTCACCCCCCCCCCCCCCCCCACCACCACCACCACCACCCCAAACCCCTCTGCTTATTGCTTTATTTACCTTGTGTACTCATGCTTCTGAAATAGTGGAGTTGTTTTCAGTTTACTTTTCATCTTTGTTTAGTTTGTGATTAACCCCAAAATTCTGTACTCCCCAGATGGGATTGCTCTGCCAGTAAAAGCTGCGCACTGACTTGGGAATGACAAGCTCGTGATTCCCAAGTTGTAGATTGGTCAACACCAGCTCTGAACAAGAGAATTCTCAGCTGTGAGGGATTTTTAAAATTCTCATTTATTTATTTCTAGGTACCCAGTAGTTGGCATCTGTGATGTAGCACTCCATCACACTATCAGTTATAAGATGATGGTGGTAAAATGTAAAATTGAATGTTGTGATCAGGACTATGCATATAGAAAGCTAACTTACTTCCAGACATCTACCAGTAAATACTGCATGTTATCTTAGTTATTGGGATAGCTGCAGAAATTATTTTAAATAAAATGGCAGAACTTGTCTAAAAAGTCACCATTTTGCTGCACAACTATGCCCAATCACTTAACAGCAGTTACGCATTGTTGAGCATCATATTGGAAGTACTGAACTGATAATATTGTCCCTAACCTTCTACTGCAATCTGACACTCATTAGCTAGAGCAATGACACTTTCCTAGAAAGAAACTATGTCAGTTGCTTCTTGTCTTTGCCTGTCCCTACCTCTTCAAATCTCCTTGCTGGCACTAGGAAGGCTATATTTCTGCATGGATCCGAACCATTGTTTAGCCACGAATACTATATTAGGACACCACATGTTCATGAAATTTGTTGGACAAATATAATATTGGACAAATAAATTATAATGGAGTATCTGGTATTGAAAATGTGTAAGAATGACTTAACTATAATGATCACGCAGAAACTGTTCCATGGTCAGTTAAAAATAAAATTTTTCTTGAGAGGCTCCATTCTTGTTCTAATGTTTCAGTTGTTTCTCTCAGGTGTACATTTTTATTTTGTCAGACCAGTCATTACTTTAGGTAAATTTACTGTTATGTCACTATATACCTGATACAGATTTTTTTCTGTTTCCTAACAGACGGAGTACAAGTACTGTTATGACCTGGTGCTACATTATGTTCTACACTATCTAAACAAGGACATGAAGGAGAAAAAGTGAGAATGTGAGCAGGAGAAGCTCTGGTTCGTGGAATTCGGGCGTGGCTCTGCACTGCCACCATCATCGCCTGACAACTCACCAACATGGGGCGGAGGTGGTGCAGGAAGTGAGACAGATGGTGGTGTGAGCAAGGATCGCTGGTCGTGTTGTTCGTGTCGACAGGTGGTGTCACCGTGCTGTGCCGAGACAAATGGAGCACGTGCCCGAGACCGCACTCCACAGCACAAATCGGCGGCTTCAACACCGTTGACTCCACAGCCGCCACAACTGCCACTGCTTCCCCCACAACCTCCACCTGCTCAAAGTGCCTCAGGTCCTGTGCCTTTCCCAGTGGCATGGCCTCGCTACTCTGGTAGTGTTGTGGCGGGTACGTGTAATCTCGCCGGTTACGATCTGTTCTCACCCTGGGATGACCATCCACCGCCTAATGCCACTGTATCGGTACCAGTCCCCAACCCAGCTCCTCCCCATGTTCCTATCCCTACCCCTGCTCCTGCCAAACCAACACCACCAGCAGTGAAGCCGCCACAACCACCTCCGTTGCCAACTCCACCACTGCCGGATAAAAAAAAAGATCTTCCGAGTTACTTTTTCTATGGCCCACAGCGCAACAAGCCACGTGGTTACCGGGTTAATGGTGGTTCAGGTGTCTCCTCTGCTGGTGGTGTAATAAGATATGCCAGACGCAGTCTAGCTTCTGTCACCGAGCCAGCTGCAAAGGCGTTCTCAGCACCCGCAGCTCCTGCAAGTGGTCCTCGCTGGCGTGCAGATGCTGCTGTTGTGGGTTACGGTGGTAGTGCTGGACGTGTCAGTGAGGCAGTGGCTATCCCACCACCCTTGCGTGGCAGGGGTCGTTATTGGAAACGGGGTCATAACCGTGCAGCAGCAGGCCGCGCAGGCATCTTCTGTAAGGCTGGTATATGTGTTGCCAGTGTCAGTCTACCTGACTACCGAGAGAGGGTGCCGTGCACGTACGATGCTTGTCGTGCTGCTGCTGCTTGCTCTGGTAACGTCAGCTCACATGATCTACAGACAGGTGTCACCCCAAATGGCACACGTATACGTGTTCAGGTGGAGATCAATGCCCGGCCTGAGGATTACCACCGTGAGGTCTTGGCTGCACCCACTGAGGCATTTCCAGTCAGTGATACCATGGCTGCAGCTGAAGACCGGGCAGTTCGCAGAAGACGCAGCCCAGGCTTCTCCCGCCGCGAAGGCAGCAGTTGTGCTACAGACGCCCTTCCTGCTATCCATAGACTGGCAGTCAGTGGTGGTGGGAAGGAAGGTGGTTCCAAAGAGCTCAGTAGCAGTTCAGGTGTGACAGGGAAGTCTCCCAGCAAAAGAGGTCGTAGTTTTTCTGCTCCTGGTGGTGGCAGCAAGCCATCTACTGGTGGTGAAGAGGAAACTGCAATCTCCACTACTGCAGGAAGCAGCAGTATTGGTGAATCTGTTGTTGCAGCTGCTGCTGCTGCTGCAAAAGACCTGCCATACATTGATAGTGTCTCCAGTGAGAATGATTTTGTGTTTGCCGGTGAAGTAAGTGAGCGCACACTGGCTGGAGATTCGGACAGCATGCCTGAGGATGAGATGGGTGATGAAGAGGGTGAAGAAGAAGAAGAAGATGAGGAGGAGCAAGAAGAAGAGGAGGACGTAGAAGATGAAGATGTAACTGCTGGCAGTAGATACTCAGTGTGTGCAGAAGACAATCAGGAGTGGCCTTTTGATACAGTGGCAGCAGCACAGCGAACACACAGTGAGCACTATCTGGATGGTGCAGTGGAGCACTTCCCTGGCACTTACAAAAGTGCAGAATGTGTCCGGTATATTTATACCGATGGTAGTGGTAGCCTTGTTGCCCCTTCCCTGTTCCCTGATGAGCCATCTAGCTCAGTCAGTGATGAGAGTGAGTGTACACAATGTTACAGTGACCATCCTATCCGTGAGTTCACGAGAGAAGCACGTCCTGTTACTAAAGCACGTTCTGAAGGTGGCATTGTCATGGCTGCCGGATCACTGCCACTAGCTGGTTACTGTGCAGAATGTGATGAGCTAGTAGTACTGCCTGCTCCACTCACACCGAGGGTGCATCGTGGTGGTATTGGAAGCAGCAAAGGCCTGCTGCTGACTGATGATGATGTTGATGATTTTGAGCTGGATGATGATAAGGAGGAGGAAGAGGGCACTGAAAAAGAAAAAAATGGTTATGTTAAGGGCGAGGTCAGAAATAATGATGGCAGTGATGTCACCAGGACTGCTCCTGAGAAAACAATCAATGATGCTGATGTCAACATTCAAAATGCATCTGTTGCCACTCCAAAACCTGTTCCATCTGACATGAGTGGAGCAAGCAAAGTAGAATGGGTACGATGCCTTGAAGATCGTGATAAGGATTCTGATAGCAGACGGGGTGACTTGGAAATGAAAGTTGTGGGTGATGCCATTGTCATTTCAGCTGCGAGACTGACTGGTGGCCGCCAGAACTCTAACGAATCAGGAGCCTCTGTTGCTGACAGGACAGCTTCAACTTCAGTAAGTGGGAGTCAGGAAGGAACACCATCTTATAAAGTACCAAAAATAAGTGGGACTGGAATTGCAAGAACAGCTTCACCAAGAACACAGAGTGGAGATGGTGTTCAGAATGGTGAGTCTCTTATTGTTGCAGGAAGAGCTTCTAGACCACGAACTCTTGAAGGACTTCAGTGCTATACTAGTAACAGTGGACCTAGAGGAGTCTCAGGTATGGTTGGAACAAGGACTACTTCAGAAGTTGCTCACAATTGCGAGTTGCCTTGCAGTGACACTATTGCTCGCAATAGTGATCTGCGTTACAGGGAACAAATGAATTGCTTTCCATTCTGACAGTGGATTTTTCTTTTTTCTCGTGTTTCCTCTTGTGTGGTGTGCCTGGACAGAATTGCTCTGCCTGACCTTCAGACATTTGAAGCGACAGTCTGACTGTATGCATGGAGACATTTTCTGAATGAATAGCGTACTAAGTCTGTTACTTCAACAAATCACGAGATTCCTTTGGCAGATATTGTATTAAATGTGAAAGTATGATATGTGTGTCACAGAGATCATATAAAGATTGATGGTTGTGACTTTGGATTCGCTGTCTTGATATTGACAGAACATTTCATTACAGGTTTCTGTGCACAAACGATTTTTTAAAGTGCATTTTGAGCATGAATTTTGTGGATGGTGAAGTATATATTCGTGTGCCAGTGAAACTGTTTAAAGTAAGTTGCACAAGACAGTACTATATGATTTTTACAAACATTACTGACTCAAATCATTTTAAGAGGTAATTTTTTTTATTCCGTGCAAAATATTTGTCATGACTCAGTAAATGTTTGTAGCAGCATTTTGAAAATTTGGTTTCTTGGAAAACAAAAAATATGTTGTGTGTTGAGGAGTGTGAAACTTGTAAGGAATGAAGTGGTACTCTCTTTTCAGAGCAAATTCCGAATTCTAATCATTCTTCTGCCAGCATCTTGCATCAGTTTGTTCATATTAAAAAAAAACTAATTTTCAGGTATAAAAACAAAAAACTACAAAAGGAAAAATCAGTTATGTTAGATTCATAATGAAGAACTGTTGTTAAGTACAGGTGTTGTAAATAATAAATCTGCAAGAGGTGAATGATATGTCTGTGCTGTTAGTGCCTTTCCTGTTTTCATTCTGCCATTTAAATCTTGCACATGCCCTAAACCAATTAAGGGACTGCTTTGAATGCAAAAGGGTGAACTGCTAAGTGACTCTTCAGAGCAGTTATAGACAGCACGTCTGGTAGAATAATGCAATGAGGACCAGCTGTTACACTTAAGTGATTAGCCAGCAATTTTGTGGGGTGTAGGTTTCATTCATATGTCATTGTGAAGAAGTACTACTATCACTTGTTTTTCCTTAATCTTATTTACACTGGTTCTAGTTATATGTTTGAACTGAACTTGAGTGTAAAATGTGTCTGACCAACTTCCACATTTTAAATTCCTTGAAATAGCGTATTTTAATATTAACTAGAAATAAATATTGGTATATTTTTACGTAAAAATGACAGTAAATGGATGTGACATTTTTTCATCACATCCTCCAACGTTGACTTGAAATATAATACATTGTAATTATAATCTATTTTTAATATACATAGCCATCTTCAAGAATTATATTTCAGTACTTTATTAAACATCTATACATGGAATGTTGTTAATGACACTAAAAAAAATGAGAGAATCTTACAGCTTTGAAGGAATATATGAGCTGAAAAATGTGGTCTAATGACATTTGCAAATTTTGCTGTGAAGACAGTTATATATATATATATATATATATATATATATATATATATATATATATATATATATATATATATATACACACACACATTCAGTACTTGCAAGATTGTGTTTTAACTAAAGATGCACTTAATCTGTTAAACTTTTTATTGCATACATGACCTGATCTTTTACCATAAAAAAGTATGTTGTTTCTCTTTGCATCAGTCATAATGTATGTAGAAGGAACACACTTCTTGTTGGTGATTGCATCACATATGACATGTGTATGTTTAGGAGAAAATATCTGTGAATTTCATACTGGGATGCCATTTTCTACTACTTGATACTGTCCTGATCGACATAAATCCAAATTTAGATGTGTCAACAAAATCAAATTTGTATTTGCTTCCTTATGTTTTACAATTCATTTCAAACATAAACACATAGGTATATGAATCTCAGAATTTTTGTGTATGACCACTGGAATAAGTACAAAGGTAAATATAACCAGTTAAACTATGTGACAGGAATGTGAATAAATGTATGTGCATTCACATGTTGTTATGTACTGTTAAAATACAAAACTACAAATGCTGCTGCTTTTGTGGGTAGATGATATTGTTTCAATAATTTCCTATAATATATAAAAGTTAAAGTGAAATAATAATACTGTTAAATATTTAAATATATTTCAGATTGAGAAAATATTCTCATTTCAAAAATTACATTTATTCCATATTTAAATGTTGATATTTGACTGCATTACTGCATGCTAAATGTAATATAATTTGAGGCATTGTAATAATGTGTAGCCTGTTGCATGTTCCAATAATACTGCTGCATATTACTTTTAAGTTTCACTGTGGAATTTGCTGTATATTTCTTGTATTGTGCATTGTGTTCCAATTTGTGGAATCACAGTGGTGCGAATCTGAGACGGAATTGGCAGTGTATTTAAATTCTTATACCAAAAGTGGTGTGACTCAACTCTGTCATTGTAAGCATAATTTCTTTCTACAACAATACTTTTTTGTTATCAAATTGCTAATCTTCTAAATAAAAAGGTTAAACACTGGCAGAGCATTAATAATAATAAACACTACTGTGATTTTTGAGAATGAAATGGTGATAAGGCAGAGTCATGTATGTGTATTCAATTGGCTTCCTGAGGCTTTGGCAATGTGAAGCTACTGATTATATAGCTGGCAATGTATACAAGCCTTCAGTATATTGTTATTCTTAACAGCATCTAAAACAAAACAAAAATATGCAGCATAATCAAAGTCCACTCCTTAGGATGATGCTGACAGAAACAGGCTCTGTGAGAGAAGTAGATGGTGTATTAATTGAAGGTTGTGAGCCTTTTAGCCAGAAAATCCATATTTTTCCATTACTGGCACTGAACAAAAAGATAAATACATTTTTGGGCTTTTCTCATCTTTCTCCATTGGCAGATATTATTTACTTTACCAAATATGTCAATCAGGTGTTAAAAAAAACACAGTTTTATATACAAAACATCAAGTTTTCAGGGTCCAACAGTTTAATATATATGTCAGCTTAGCTTTAATGAATCACATGGTCAATATTTCCCAGCAGATAGACAATCATATTTGTGCAGAGTAACAAGAGTTAGAACTTGTGTCTCTTTGTTACAACACTCTTCACATGTCCATTTCTTTACATTCTCCATTCTCCACAGAACAAGTGGTAACTACATGTATTGTACATACCTATGTGTACTGTTTAAAGTGTTTTCAAATGCTTCCAGGATGAGTTAAAAACTTGTTAATGAAGCTATTTTAATATTAGTACATTATTGTTACATAGCAAAGTATCCCTTTTGTCATTGCAGTAATAACGAAAAGCAGGAAAAATTCTACAACATTATAATGGCAGAATTTGATTTTGTTTAATCAGCATGTGCCTCAGTTGTGCATTGGAACTATGAATGACCTGCCTTATACCAGAAGTATGTGCTCAGAATTAATGTCATCATTGTTCCAGAATGCCATGTGAGCCCCTGTAAGACACAAATCCATATATGATGCCATTTTCAGAAGTTTTCTTCTTCCTAAACTTGCAATTCTGAGTGTTTTTTGGAATTTTTATACCTTGTGATCCAAATGACTGAATTTAAATAAAATGTTAATGAGCAGGAAAAACTAAACCGTGTACAGAACCTCATAAATAAACGTTCTTTATGAGAACAACCACCTGTGATGCTGGTTAGAGTGCCAGAAGACTCAGTTTCCTACACATTGTTTGTTATGCCCTAAAAATGAATAAGCTTGAATAAATTATATTAGTAAAAAATTAATGAGTTTTTTGTGTGTCATGTGATTTATTTGCTATTCTACCCAACATTAAATTTATCTCCATGCAATATGAATGTGTTCTGAACTGATCTTACAAGAAAATGGATTAAGCACATCTTCCCAGTATCATATAGCACCTTCCTTGACCAGACATTGCTGAGGATCAACTTTGGTCCATGATCTTTCCACTGCCATTGATAGTGCTCTGAACAGGGGCAAGGCATGACACGTCTTGCTCACCAGTGTCACAGATGTGCACCACATGTTTGAAGTCAGATCATCTGATGGGATGGGGAAACAAAAGCAACACAATGCCTGAGTGTAGCTCAAATTATTTTGATAGTATGTGGGAGTGATCAGGTGAGACATTGTTCTGTTGCAGGTGCAGGTAATCTATGGGATTCTTTAGGTAAACAGATGAAGTATGTGACTTGAAAGCAGTTTCCTGTATAGTTCACCAGTAAAAGATGATAGGAGACATGTTAGGGACTCCATTGCATCATGTATGATTACACCCCAAATGAGAGTAACACTCTGCTTGCCTTAATGGTATCCTTTTTACAACTGGGTTTCATCAAATTGTATGGTTTTCAGAGTCCTTGTACCCTGCCATTAGTGTGTACCAACAGTGTTCATCAGCCAGGTGACCTTTTCACATATTTGGTGTGAGTAATAGCGTTATTGTGTCAACATTAGTATCTATTTTCTGTAATCTCCAGTGAGCAGAGATACAAGAATGAAAAAAAAACCCTCAAGTAGACATTAAGTGATTGAGTTCTTTCATTTTTTTAGTATATGTTTTGACAAAATTATAAGAGCATAGCACAGTTCTGAAATTGGTTTTGATGAGCCACAGTGGCAGAGCCAGTGGTCATCTTCAGACTAAGTACACAGCTGTAGCTAATTTCCTTTGTCTTGTGATTAATACTGGAACACAATTTTAACATCAGAACAGAAATCACCTTAAGCATGTACCTTCAGTCTTAAGATGACCACCAGTTGGTTGAAACATTATAGCATTGCGACATATTCCTGTGATTTCATTGCAGAAATATAAAAAATAAAATAACCATGATTGAGGCACAATGATGTCTGTACCCCCATAGAGAGGAGGTTATTCTGGTTGGTTGGTTGGTTGGTTGATTCGGGGAGAGGGGACCAAACAAAAGGTCATATATCCCGTTGAATTAGGGAGGGATGGGGAAGTATGTCAGCCATGCCCTTTCAAAGGAATCATCCCGGCATTTGCCTGAAGCAATTTAGGGAAATCACAGAAAACCAGGATGGCTAGACATGGGTTTGAACCATTGTCCTCGCTCGGTAGGTGATTATGAATGGTTTGGTTACTCACCTGTTATTGTTGAGTATCATTTAATTGCAGGTGAGCCGGCAGGGGTGGCCGAGCGGTTCTAGGCGCTACAGTTTGGAACTGCACGACCGTTACGGTCGCAGGTTCGAATCCTGCCTCGGGCATGGATGTGTGTGATGTCCTTAGGTTAGTTAGGTTTAAGTAGTTCTAAGTTCTAGGGGACTGATGACCTTAGAAGTTAAGTCCAATAGTGCTCAGAGCCAATTCCAGGTGATTTGCTACATTTTAGCTGTCAGTCTGCTGTTACTGTCTGCAGTAGCTGGTGCTTGCTCCTACACTGACATGATGTTGTCCATGCTAGTTGGATTTGATGGTGACAATTGTAACTGAATTGAGGTGTTCAGAGAGAACCCTTGTCACAGTGGCACATAAAAAGCTCAGCACCTGGACGACACTGGACAGTGTCTCATATGTCGAGCACCTGTGGCCTGGCTTCAACTGAATGTATTGATATCTCTCACCTTACCCAACCTGAACTCGACTTTTACATGGAGTACCAGCTTTACTGTATGGATAAATGATGATGGCGTCCTCTTGGGTAAAGTATTCCGGAGGTAAAATAGTCCCCCATTCAGATCTCCGGGCGGGGACTACTCAAGAGGACGTCGTTATCAGGAAAAAGAAAACTGGCGTTCTACGGATCGGAGTGTGGAACGTCAGATCCCTTAACCAGGCAGGTAGATTAGAAAATTTAAAAAGGGAAATGGATAGGTTAAAGTTAGATATAGTGGAAATTAGTGAAGTTCGGTGGCAGGAGGAACAAGACTTTTGGTCAGGTGAATACAGGGTTATAAATACAAAATCAAATTGGGGTAATGCAGGAGTAGGTTTAATAATGAATAAAAAAATAGGAGTACGGGTAAGCTGCTACAAACAGCATAGTGAACGCATTATTGTGGCCAAGATAGACACGAAGCCCATGCCTACTACAGTAGTACAAGTTTATATGCCAACTAGCTCTGCAGATGATGAAGAAATGTATGATGAGATAAAAGAAATTATTCAGGTAGTGAAGGGAGACAAAAATTTAATAGTCATGGGTGACTGGAATTCGAGAGTAGGAAAAGGGAGAGAAGGAAACATAGTAGGTGAATATGGATTGGGGCTAAGAAATGAAAGAGGAAGCCGCCTGGTAGAGTTTTGCACAGAGCATACCTTAATCATAGCTAACACTTGGTTCAAGAATCATGAAAGAAGGTTGTATACATGGAAGAATCCTGGAGATACTAGAAGGTATCAGATAGATTATATAATGGTAAGACAGAGATTTAGGAACCAGGTTTTAAATCGTAAGACATTTCCAGGGGCAGATGTGGACTCTGACCACAATCTATTGGTTATGAACTGTAGATTAAAACTGAAGAAACTGCAAAAAGGTGGGAATTTAAGGAGATGGGACCTGGATAAACTGAAATAACCAGAGGTTGTACAGAGTTTCAGGGAGAGCATAAGGGAACAATCGACAAGAATGGGGGAAAGAAATACAGTAGAAGAAGAATGGATAGCTCTGAGGGATGAAGTAGTGAAGGCAGCAGAGGATCAAATAGATAAAAAGACGAGGGCTAGTAGAAATCCTTGGGTGACTGAAGAAATATTGAATTTAATTGACAAAAGGAGAAAATATAAAAATGCAGTAAATGAAGCAGGCAAAAAGGAATACAAATGTCTCAAAAACGTGATCTACAGGAAGTACAAAATGGCTAAGCAGGCATGGCTAGAGGACAAATGTAAGGATGTAGAGGCTTATCTCACTAGGGGTAAGATAGATACTGCCTACAGGAAAATTAATGAGACCTTTGGAGAAAATAGAACCACTTTTATGAATATCAAGAGCTCAGATGGAAACCCAGTTCTAAGCAAAGAAGGGAAAGCAGAAAGGTGGAAGGAGTATATAGAGGGTCTATACAGGGGCGATGTACTTGAGGACATTATTATGGAAATGGAAGAGGATGTAGATGAAGATGAAATGGGAGATACGGTACTGCGTGAAGAGTTTGACAGAGCACTGAAAGACCTGAGTCGAAACAAGGCTCCAGGACTAGACAACATTCCATTAGAACTACTGATGGCCTTGGGAGAGCCAGTCCTGACAAAACTCTACCATCTGGTGAGCAAGATGTATGAGACAGGCGAAATACCCTCAGACTTCAAGAAGAATATAATAATTCCAATCCCAAAGAAAGCAGGTGTTGACAGATGTGAAAATTACTGAACTATCAGTTTAATAAGTCACAGCTGCAAAATACTAACGCAAATTCTTTACAGACGAATGGAATAATTGGTAGAAGCAGACCTCGGGGAAGATCAGTTTGGATTCTGTAGAAATGTTGGAACACGTGAGGCAATACTGACCTTACGACTTATCATAGAAGAAAGATTAAGGAAAGGCAAACCTATGTTTCTAGCATTTGTAGACTTAGAGAAAGCTTTTGACAATGTTGAATGGAATACTCTCTTTCAAATTCTAAAGGTGGCAGGGGTAAAATACAGGGAGCGAAAGGCTATTTACAATTTGTACAGAAACCAGATGGCAGTTATAAGAGTCGAGGGGCACAGAAGGTTGGCAGTGGTTGGGAAGGGAGTGAGACAGGGTTGTAGCCTCTCCCTGATGTTATTCAATCTGTATATTGAGCAAGCAGTAAAGGAAACAAAAGAAAAATTTGGACTAGGTGTTAAAATCCATTGAGAAGAAATAAAAACTTTGAGGTTCGCCGATGACATTGTAATTTTATCAGAGACAGCAAAGGACTTGGAAGAGCAGTTGAACGGAATGGACAGTGTCTTGAAAGGAGGATATAAGATGAACATCAACAAAAGCAAAACGAGGATAATGGAATGTAGTCAAATTAAATCAGGTGATGCTGAGGGAATTAGATTAGGAAATGAGACACTTAAAGTAGTAAAGGAGTTTTCCTATTTGGGTAGCAAAATAACTGATGATGATCAAAGTATAGAAGATATAAAATGTAGACTGGCAATGGCAAGGAAAGCGTTTCTGAAGAAGAGAAATTTGTTAAAATCGAGTATAGATTTAAGTGTCAGGAAGTCGTTTCTGAAAGTATTTGTATGGAGTGTAGCCATGTATGGAAGTGAAACATGGACGATAAATAGTTTGGACAAGAAGAGAATAGAAGCTTTCAAAATGTGGTGCTACAGAAGAATGCTGAAGATTAGATGGGTAGATCACATAACTAATGAGGAGGTATTGAATACAATTGGAGAGAAGAGGAGTATGTGGCACAACTTGACAAAAAGAAGGGACCGGTTAGTAGGACATGTTCTGAGGCATCAAGGGATCCCAAATTTAGCATTGGAGGGCAGCGTGGAGAGTAAAACTCATAGAGGGGGACCAAGAGATGAATACACTAAGCAGATTCAGAAGGACGTGGGTTGCAGTAAGTACTGGGAGATGAAGAAGCTTGCACAGGATAGGGTAGCATTGAGAGCTGCATCAAACCAGTCTCAGGACTGAAGACCACAACAACAACAACAACAACAACAACAACCAGTACCATGCTTAAACCGTGTTAGTGGTGTGAAACACCCAACTATTCCCGCAGCTGAACCTACTGGTCTGTTCTCTCTCGAAAGCAGCAGCTGTCTCATACTCAATTGCTCATGAGTGTATATTGCAAATGCCCAGATGAAATGATACGGGTGTGTAAATACAAAAGGAATTAATATGACAAGTTGCCCATACTACACAACAATGTGTCAGATGAATATATTGCAAATGCCCAGATGAAATGATACGGGTATGTAAATACAAAAGGAATTAATATGACAAGTTGCCCATACTACACAACAATGTGTCAGATGAAGGGCAACATACAAATATTTTAATATATATGTGGCAGTGACGATTTTCCCACTAGTCAAGATACTTGTGGTAACATTGACATGGTCACATATTGAAAGCAGTGTCTGCGTGACCTTAGAGGATGAGTAGTCCTTCTGTTGGGTGCAATCTCACTATTAATCTTGCCCACCCTGTCTTGACTGTTGTGCCAATGGACAGTAAATGGTCTGATGACGTCCTCACACGACACACAAAACTATACCATTTACTGTGTGACCTGAGTGTTTGCTCCATCAGAGCAGCTCTCTCTAAGTCATTTGCTTGTGATGGTATTTGTTGCAAGTGTTATTATTCTTCATAAACCTGCAAAAAGTTTTCCAAGCATCCTGATGACATATTCAAATAATAATGTATTTTCTTGTTGCATGTAATTTGTCATCATTGTTCCTAGAAAAAATGTATAGTCTCTTTTTGTGCAGAGTAACAACAATAATGTGGGTCACAGCATGGGATGAGTCTTTTGTGTTGCCAATACATAACTGAATTGTATGTCAGACAATGGAAAATCTGGGCTGGAATATCAATAATATGAAAACAATGTGTTGCTATTAACAGCATGGAGGAGGCACTGAGTGGCAGACAGGTACATTGAAAAAAGGCTGTCCTTCATCAGATGTAGGCAAGACAAGACAAGAAAAAACCAAACAAATCACACACACAGTGTGCAGGGATTTAGTGCGGACAGAATAGTTGTCTGCTAGGTGCAGTGTAAGGAGCATGTGCAGGGGGTGTGCAGAGGGGTGAAGGGGAGATGGAAATGAGAGAAATGGAAACAAATATGCAGGTGAACTGTTGAATTGAAGGTGTAGGGCTGGAGAGGGGAGCGGGAAGGGGATCAGTAGTTGGGGAAAAGGGGCTAGTGAAGACTGAGAACACGGGGTTTATGGGAACAAAGGATATGTTGCAGCGAGAGGTCCCACATGCGAAATTCAAAGAATCGGGTGCTGGTGAGAGGAATCCAAATGGCACAGGCTCTGAAGGAGTCATTGAAGTCAAGAATATCATGTTGAGGAGCATGGTAAGCAGGGAGTGGCTCGACTGTCTCTGGCCACAGTTTGGCGGTGGCCATTCATATGGACAGACAGCTTGTCAGTGATAATGCCCACATAAAGTGGGACAAAGTGATTGCAGCTAAGTTGGTAGATAACCTGACTGCTTTCACACATAGCTCTGCTTCTGATGTGGTATGAGATGGCAGCAACAGAACTGGAATAAGTGGTAGTATAAGGTTTTATGGGACAGATCTTGCATCTAGGTCTTTTGCAGTGATATGAGCCATAGGGCAGGGGTTGGGAGCAGGGGCGGAATAGGGATGGACAAGGGTGTGGCATAGGTGTGGGAACACTGGGAGCATATTTTTCATTTCAAAGGAAACAGTGAGAGGTAGTCAAACTTTTGTGTAGAAAGTGGTTCAGTTGTTCCAGTCTTGGGTGATACTGAGTCAAGAAAGGTGAAGCACCTTTGTGGCCAGACAGTGGGTATGTGGGGGATGGTGGGTGACTGGGGAGACAAGGCAAGGGAGGTATGTTTTTGGACAAAGTGCGGAGGCTTCAGTGGGACCCTTGGTATATTTGGAGAGGGACTGCTCATCACTATAGATATGAGAACAATGCGTGGCCAATCTGCCTGGAAGGGACTCCTTGTTATGGAATGAATAGCAGCTGTCAAAATTGGGGGTATTTCTGGGAGTTGGTAGGTTTGATTTGGAGAGAGTTACTGATGTAGCCATCCTTGACATACAGGTCAACACTTAGGAAGATAGAGTACTGGGCAGCAGAGGACCAAGTGAAGTGAATGGCAGAGAAGATGTGGTTCTGGAGTAAGGTGGATAGAGTATCCTCATGATTGGTCCAGATCATAAAGAAATCTCAATGAATCTGAGCCAGGTGAGGGGTTTAAGATTTTAGGTAGTTGGAATGGATTCCTCTATATTAATTGGGAAAGATTCCTTTATATAGGCCATGAACTGATTGGCATTTGATGATTTCACCTCGTGCACATTGCTGTATGAGCAATTGTTTTGTAGGTGATGGTGTCAAAGGAGATGTTATGTGTATGGCGATTTAGTTGTTCATGGTGATAAGGAAGAAGAATCTGTCAGGCATTGGGAAATGTAATGTTCAGTAGTGACAAAGCCAGGGACATTAGGGATGTTAGTGCAGAGGGAGGTGTCACTGACACTGATGAGCAGGACACAAGGTGGTAAAGGAACACCGAACTGTGGAGAGTCAGTAGAAGGAATGGTTAGTGTCTTTTATATAGGAGAGAAGGTTATTGGTAAGAGGCTGAAGATATTGATCATCAAGAGCAGAGTTCTTCCTCTGTGTGTGTGTGTGGGGGGGGGGGGGGGCAGTGAAAGGGCACAATGCAGCATCTGGGTACTTTGTTTCTGTACTTTAAGGCATTTAGAAGGTAGGAGTATGGGAAGTGGTGGTGTTGAGGAGGGTGATAGCCTCAGAAGGGAGTGTGTGGGATGGACCTAGGGATGTGAGAAGCAATGGGGGATCCTGTTGGTTTATGGTGTAGGGTGTCTTGGCACAGTAATGTAGAGGGATGTATCTGTCCCTCCAGCAGGTAATGTCTGCAGTTCGTAAACACAGTGGAGGATCCTTTGTCGGCAGATAGGATTATAAGGCTGGGATAAGTTTTGAGGTGGTGTATTGTGTTTCTTTCTGTGGATGTGAATTTGGTATCTATGTTGCGGGATTTGGTGAATGATGGTGAGACAAGGTTCAAGGTTAAGCAATTCTGAAAAGTTAACAGCACTGATTTGGGGAGGGGAGTGAGGATGCATAACAGTTCGATGAAGGAGTAAATTGAGTAAGGCAGGGTTCATTATTTGTTTTGGCTTGAGTCTAATTAGTAGAGTTAGGGGCAAAAAAGTCTCCTCTGAAGTGATTGGGAGAAGGAGAAGTATTTAACAAGCCCAGCATGATTGAATTTGTAGGCTGGGCAAAAGGTAAGGCCTTCAGAAAGGACTAACACTTCTCTGGGACTAAGGCTTTTGGAGAACAGGTTCATGATCATGTTATGGATCAGTTTAGACATGAGTTCTGTAGGTATGCAGGAGGGAGTTTCAGCATGTGTAGCAAATGTAGTATTTTTGGAAGGCAGGACTTGGTGGTTATGAGAGGATGTGAGGGAGATTTAAGGAGGGCTCCTTTAGTGGTGGTGGATAATTGTAGTCCAAGGTGGGAGAGGAAGACGAATGGATTGGACAGTTTTTTGAAGTGGCATTGTGTGAGATGCTCTAGTTTCTGGTGTGCCAAGGGTTTCAGTGTGGGAAGTGAGATGCAGGACATTAGGATTGCAGAGCTGGAGTGTATTAGAGATGGAGAAGGAGGTTCGGTCCCGATTTGTATGGTTTTGCAGAATCTGATTGGTGAGGGCTATGGACTGGCAGGCTTTGCACAGCTAGAAGGCATTGTGGAAGGGGGGGATTCCATGAGCTTGGCAACAACACAGAAATATTGTGTATGATTGAGTTCTGGCTAGAGGTAAGGAAACTTTTCAGCATTTGTGCAGATGGTATGAGCAGAGATTCGTTGTGGAGAGTAAAATATATGTGAAAATACATAAAATTACAAAAAATATCTGAAAATATCACAAAAACCCAAACAAGATTAAATGTGGGGCCTGTCTGCCAGTCAATGCCTCTATGTGGTTGGTAGCGATCTTATCTTTTTCATATATAATTATTTATTTATTTTATAGTTCAATGCATCCTTGATATGTATATATCACTAGTATGTAGAACATGTCAAATTATTATAGTAATAACAATATATGAATCATCATAAGCTCACAACTTGAATCATATGTAAATATATCTCAAAACAAAGACGATGTGACTTACCGAACGAAAGTGCTGGCAGGTCGACAGACACACAAACAAACACAAACATACACACGAAATTCAAGCTTTCACAACAAACTGTTGCTTCATCAGGAAAGAGGAAAGGAGAGGGAAAGATGAAAGGATGTGGGTTTTAAGGGAGAAGGTAGGGAGTCATTCCAATCCCGGGAGCGGAAAGACTCACCTTGGGGGAAAAAAGGACAGGTATACACTCGCGCGCACACACACACATATCCATCCGCACACACACAGACACAAGCAGACATTTGTAAAGGCCTTTACAAATGTCTGCTTGTGTCTGTGTATGTGCGGATTGGTATGTGTGTGTGTGCGCAAGTGTATACCTGTCCTTTTTTCCCCCAAGGTAAGTCTAACCGCTCCCGGGATTGGAATGACTCCTTACCCTCTCCCTTAAAACCCACATCCTTTCATCTTTCCCTCTCCTTTCCTCTTTCCCGATGAAGCAACAGTTTGTTGCGAAAGCTTGAATTTCGTGTGTATGTTTGTGTTTTTTTGTGTGTCTGTCGACCTGCCAGCACTTTCGTTCGGTAAGTCACATCATCTTTGTTTTTAGATATATTTTTCCCACGTGGAATGTTTCCCCTCTATCATAATCATATGTAAATAGATATACGAAAAATGAAGTCCTAGTGTGCTCTGGTAATAAATCGGATAACTGTAGTTATAACAGTCATGCTCTATGAGAAAAATCGTGACATAGCAGTGACTAGTGTAGCGAAATCAGGAGCAGGATGTAAAAATGTTATATACACTAACTTTCAGATGAAATTAATGCAGGAAAATGACTTTATCATCTGTATAACGGGTTCAAATGATGTGGCAGAAAATGAACCAGAGGTTTGCGTGAAAACGCTGCGGAATTTTCTACAAGCTAATAAATGCACAAACACAGTAGTCGCCACACTGCCAAACACAGTAGTCGCCACACTGCCAAACACAGTAGTCGCCACACTGCCTCGTAGGCAGGATGTAATGTATAGTTAGTGTGCAAGCAAAGAAATTCAGAAAACAAACATTAAAATAAGGAAACTGTGTTCTCAATATGCTAAGTGCATTTTAGTGGATATAAGCAAGCTGCATCAAAATCTGCACATGAAGCATATAATGCATTTGAACTATGAATGGAAAAGGTTTTGTGATCATTTTAGTGAAATAATTAAAGAAAGACTTCTAAGGAATAGAACAATCTATCAGCTTCCTGTACTTCCTTCCTACAACAGCGAGGGGACTCAACCTGCTAGAGCAAGACAACCACCATCAAGTAGTGAGGATTTTTACTGGCCACAGATGAAGACAGCACCTCCACAGTTCATCCCAGAAGTGTTCTTCAGATTAAAACAAAAGGAAGGCAGAGACACATAAAGGTAAGTGATGAATCAGATATGCCAAGCAGAAACCCCAAGTTTATAACTATCCATCAAAATGTGCAGTCATTGCAAAACAAAATTAATGCGCTAGAGGTATTACTATCACATCAATGAAAAGAAGTATCTGTAATGTGTTTTAGTGAACATTGGCTAACTGATGAGATGTTAGCAATTACAAGTATACAGTGTTACGTTATGACATCTTGTTTCTGTAGAAAAATATCTACACACAGAGGAAAATGTATATTTGTGAAAGACAGTATCAACTATTGCTGCCTAAAATCTCTTGAAAATTTAGGAAAAGAAGGCGATTTTGAAATCTGTACTGTAGAACTTGACAGTATCAGGGACCTAAACAAAACAGTTATAATATGTGGATACTTTAACATTGAGTTTAACAATGTTTCAAAAGATGGAGATGATATTATGACTGTTTGTACAACACACAACCTGCTCCCAGTTATAAATTCCCCTATCAGAGTTACAAGTGTATCCAGCAACACTATTGATATGATACTGATAAAAAAGGATAGCCATGAATATGCAGCTAGAAACTTCAACACAGGCTTCAGTGACCACTATGCTCAGCTTCTTGAAATATCTTCAATGCTGAACTTAATTAAACAAACAGAAACAATAAAAATAGGAAGAACCTTCAGCCATCAAAACATTGAATACTTTAGGAATTTACTAAAGAAGGAAACTTGGACTGAAATGTACAGATACGAAAACACAGATGAGATGAGAAGTTCAACATATTTTTGGATTTATTTACACATTATTTTAACATGTCATTTCCAGCTAAAAATCAGAAAATCAAGTGTAGTAGGCTTAACAGAAAAAATTGCTGGTTGACAACAGGTATAAAAAAGTCATGTGCTGAAAAACGAAGATTATATGAGATCTCCAAGTCTTCCATAGTATCCAATGAATTCCTTGCATATTTCAAGAATTATAAAATGATACTTAAAAAGTGATCAAAGAAGCTAAAGTAATGGCAAATGACTGCTATATAAATAATGCCAATAACAAAATGAAAGCTGTGTGGAGTATAGTGAAACAGCAAACTGACAATGTTTCTCCTTAAAATTCCAATATTAAATTCAATTGTAATGTCAAAGAAATTAATAATCCTAAAGAAATAGCAAATGTGTTCAATACTTATTTTAGCAATATAAGTGAGCAATTAATGGCTGAAATCAAACCTTGCAATATAAACTGCCCAGTATCATCTGTAAATACTAACATAAATCCTACTTCACGGTTTCTATTTCCAACAACCCAGAAAGAAGCCCTGTCAGTTACCAGAACTTTAAAAGTGAATCATCCCACTAGAATAGATAACATCCCAGACAGCCTTATTAAAATGTGGAGATCTCATTAGTGAACCATTAGCTCACCTTCATAATAGTTCCTTTCAAACTGGAATTTCCCCATCATGCCTAAAACAGTTAAGTTCAAACCACTATTCCATAAATGTAAAAAGGATGAAGTAGCTATCTACAGGCCCATTGCTCTACTATCTTTATTCTCAAAAATCATAGAAAAAAGTTTTCAAAGAAGAGTAGTAGATTTTCTGGAAGAGCACAAAATACTCTGCACAGCACAACATGGTTTCATGAAAGACCAGTTAACTGATACAGCAATTTTTGAACTGTTAAGTGAAGTACTTCAGAGACTAGATAATGGCGAAAATGACATTGTAATATGTCTATGTCTCTCTAAGGCTTTTGATATCATAGATCACACAAAACTATTGCCTAAGGTTGACAACAGGGTGATTAGAGGAACATCTAACAACTGGATAAAGTCATACCTAAGTGGTAAAAAACAAATGGTTGAAGTGCAACATCAAAAGTTCATCAAACTCACTCAACACTATTCAAACTATGAAACCATTAAATATGGAGTGCCACAAGGTTCAGTTCTGGGACCTCTTCTATTTTTGTTATATGTGAATGACCTAAACAAATTCTGCAGGAATGTCATCTAGTTTGCTGATGATACAAGGGTGCTAGTGAGTGAGAAAGAAATGGATATGCTTCAGAATTCTATGACAGAGACACTGAACAATATTGGAAACTGATTCAGTCACAACAAATTGGTAATAAATGCAAGTAAGACAGTGGGACTAAATTTCTGTAATGTGAAAAAGGTGAGCAAACTGTTCAGATTCAGATATCTGACAAAGACCTTCAGAATGTAGACAACATTAAGTTCTTGGGAGTATGACTCCAAGATAATCTTAAATGGGTGATGCATATTGAAAAAGTTTGTAAGAAATTAAGCACTACATGTTACTTAATGAGAATATTAGAGGGGTGCTGCAACAAACATTCTCTGAAAACTGTGTATTATGCCCATATATACTCACAACTGAAATATGGAATTATTTTCTGGGGTAACTCTTCCCTTAGCCAAAAGCTCTTTAGGCTACAAAAAAGAATTATAAGAATAATGGAAGGTGTAAAATGGAACAAAACCTGTAGACCACTCTTTAAAAAGCTAGATATTCTCCCACTTCCATGTATAACTGTGTATGATATAACTGTGTTTGTGCAAAAATATTGAATGGAGAATCCAACTCTCTTCCAGAAAAATGAAAATATTCACTCCTATAACACCAGGCAAAAAGGAGACCTTTATCTAGAGCCCACCAACACCACCCTGAATGAAAAAGGAACCCTGTATTACTGGGAAGTTATTTATAATAAACTTCCCCCACAAATTACATCAATAAATGACCTGGCAAATTTCAATTCAACAGCTAAGACATATTTGACTCATCACTGCTTCTATAGCATCGACAACTCTTTCTGCTTTAAAATATCTACTCTTTATTTTTGTACAATATTTGCTCTGTATATTGTAACTCAGTGATCATTTAATGTAGAAATAATGACATTCATGCAAATTTAATATTATATTTTGTTATACGTTGATTTGTCCTACATCAGAATGTACTATTTGTGTACTATATGATTACCAGGACCAATAAAACTCTACTCTACTCTACTCTACTAACAAGTTAAGGGTTTACACTGTAATTCACATATAAAATGATCTGATGGAATTACATTTTCCTGGAGACATGTGAGTCTCAACTTTATCTTCAATAAGGATAGAAGCTTAGTAATGAATTAAAATAAAATGTTCTGTCAATAAGTGGGATACCAGTGTTACATAGATAGTTTATCAAGTAATGCTCAAAATTAAATGCAGTTCACAGAGTATTACACACTGTCCAAAAATTACTGTAAAGAATAGAAAGAGCTATTCTAAATAAATATCAAGTTTATGTAAGAACATAGATGATGTGACTTACCAAACGAAAGCGCTGTCAGGTTGATAGACACACAAACAAACACAAACATACACACAAAATTCTAGCTTTCGCAACCAACGGTTGCCTCGTCAGGAAAGAGGGAAGGAGAGGGAAAGACGAAAGGATGTGGGTTTTAAGGGAGAGGGTAAGGAGTCATTCCAATCCCGGGAGCGGAAAGACTTACCTTAGGGGGGAAAAAGGATGGGTATATATATATATATATATACACACACACACACACACACACACACACACACACACACACACACACACACGTGTGTGTGTGTGTGTGTTTTGGAATGACTCCTTACCCTCTCCCTTAAAACCCACATCCTTTCGTCTTTCCCTCTCCTTCCCTCTTTCTTGACGAGGCAACCGTTGGTTGAAAAAGCTAGAAAGCTAGAATTTTGTGTGTATGTTTGTGTTTGTTTGTGTGTCTATCGACCTGCCAGCACTTTTGTTTGGTAAGTCACATCATCTATGTTTTTACATATATTTTTCCCACGTGAAATGTTTCCCTCTATTATATAAATATCAAGTTTCTTTTTTCCCAGATCCGTAGTGATGGATTTGACTTGAACTGGAAGTTTATTGTGTGCCTTTATGTTGAAAAACATACTTCTTTCTGTACAAAGATGAGATTTTTAAAATCTTTGTTAAGATTATGTTTACTTCTTGTATTGTGATCATAATGTGCAATGTTTGTTTTATAAATTGTGTGATTAAAAAAAGGAAAAGGAATTCAGCAATCAGTCACAAATCCTATCTGTATGCTTTCGCAGATATGTATTTCAGCTACTGAATAGCTGTCTCCAGTGCAATTAAACTGAGTCAATTAGAATTTGGTTATGTATATGTTAAAACATATAGTAACATATTGTTACAAGCTTGACAAATCTATACAACTCAGTTTAAACACACTGAAGATAGCTGTTCAATAGCTGAAATCTAGATCCGCAATAAAATACAGATTGGATTTGCGACTGAATTCCTTTTCCTTTCTTAAAATATACCACTGTTACTCTGCACAACAGTTCTGATGAAATCAAATTTGTATGGTTCTTGTTTACAAAGCACAGAAGTGAAAAGATGTGTTGACATGACGTCGTGAGATCCCCAACTGTCTGAATAAGTTTCTCCAAGAGCATCTGGTGTGGAATCTGTTACAAATTCTGATGAACCTCTTCTGTGTCATAAAGACTTTTTTTCTTGTGACATGAAGCCATGTCATAAATGAATAGAAATATGCAAGGTATGCAGCTTTGATTGTTTCCTAGTCACAAACAGAAGCAAATGAGCAAATAAGTAAACTGACCAGTTTAGGGTGTTATTAATGTAATCTCAGGAATTTGGAAGACTCAACTATCAATATTTCTTTGTCACCACATCTTATTTCAACATCCTCCTATTTTTTCTGTGCGGTGTGAAACTGAATGTACTGAGTCTTATTAGCATTGAGGGAAGTGATCCAATGTAGTGCTTCTCTGATTGTTGTTGCTTAGTTTATCAGTCATAATGGCTGTGTCATCTGCCAATTTGCAGGTGAAGTGTACTTTTTGGCTCATACATCCAGCAGGTCATTGATAGAGATTAATAATAGTGAGGGGCCAATCATTGAGCTCTGTGGTACTCCATATTTCACTTTGCCTCAGTCATATCAGGCAGAAGCTACTGCAGAAGATTCAAACCTGCTTTCAATAATCTAGATATGATTCTAGTCCCTTCTTTACCATTTAAGCCATAGTGCTCAGCCTTCCTAAGTAGAATTTTGTGATCTACTCTATTGATGATTTAGAGCAGGGGTAGTCAACCTTTTTTGCCTACCACTCATTTTTGTATTTCCATCGTAAAATTTCCTGACCACCCACCAGTTCCACAGTAATGGTAGTTTCTAAAGTAGGGAAGTAACTTTATTTTATAAAATTTATAAAACAGAGTTACAGAAAGTTAAAGTATATAATAATAATAACTACTAACCAAATATTTTACATCAAAATTTTGTGAAAACCTAATTAGAATGTTTTTAAAATACCTGCCATACACCCTGAAAGCTGGGTTGCCAACTAGTGGGTAGCAGGCACCAGGCTAACTGCCATTACTGTAGATAGATCACAAAAGGTTCCAACTAGTGACAAGAATTTCTCAGTGAAATATAAATTGTTTTATCAAATATTTTGATCTCCTTAGTTAGCCACTATCTGCTGTAATCATACAGATTGTGACTTTTTAAAATTCTGTTAGGAAACACAGCTTCAAACTGGGCAACACATTCATTAATATGAATAGGATAAATTTGCCATTCACATTCTGTCAAATATTTCAACTTCTGAAAATGCCTGCTGAAGGCTGCACTGGTTGATTAATCCAAAGGATCTAATGATACAACTGCTCTTGTTAACAGAGTTTACGTAATGCTTGGTCAGCAATTGCCCATCATGACCATTTATTTATTTATTTATCATCATCCCAATGATCACATTTGTGATACAGGATTTGTCAGGATACGTTTTAACAACTATATAATATCTTTACACAATTTTTTTCTATGCTGAATTCATATGAATCTATCTTAGGTTTAATACAGGGCTATTACAAATGATTGAAGCGATTTCATAAATTCACTGTAGCTCCATTCATTGACATATGGTCACGACACATTACAGATACGTAGAAAAACTCATTAAGTTTTGTTCAGCTGAAGCCGCACTTCAGGTTTCTGCCCCCAGAGCGCTCGAGAGCGCAGTGAGACAAAATGGCGAAAGGAGCCGAGAAAGCGTATGTCATGCTTGAAATGCACTCACATCAGTCAGTCATAACAGTGCAACGACACTTCAGGACAAAGTTCAACAAAGATCCACCAACTGCTAACTCCATTCGGTGATGGCATGCGCAGTTTAAAGCTTCTGGATGCCTCTGTAATGGGAAATCAACGGGTCGGCCTGCAGTGAGCGAAGAAACGGTTGAACGCGTGCGGGCAAGTTTCACGCGTAGCCCGCGGAAGTCGACGAATAAAGCAAGCAGGGGGCTAAACGTACCACAGCCGACGGTTTGGAAAATCTGACGGAAAGGCTAAAGCAGAAGCCTTACCGTTTACAATTGCTACAAGCCCTGACACCTGATGGCAAAGTCAAACGCTCTGAATTTTCGGCGCGGTTGCAACAGCTCATGGAAGAGGATGCGTTCAGTGCGAAATTTGTTTTCAGTGATGAAGCAACATTTTTTCTTAATGGTGAAGTGAACAGACACAATGTGCGAATCTGGGCGGTAGAGAATCCTCACGCATTCGTGCAGCAAATTCGCAATTCACCAAAAGTTAACGTGTTTTGTGCAATCTCACGGTTTAAAGTTTACGGCCCCTTTTTCTTCTGCGAAAAAAACGTTACAGGACACATGTATCTGGACATGCTGGAAAATTGGCTCATGCCACAACTGGAGACCGACAGCACCGACTTCATCTTTCAACAGGATGGTGCTCCACCGCACTTCCATCATGATGTTTGGCATTTCTTGAACAGGAGATTGGAAAACCGATGGATCGGTCGTGGTGGAGATCATGATCAGCAATTCATGTCATGGCCTCCACACTCTCCCGACTTAACACCATGTGATTTCGTTCTGTGGGTTTATGTGAAAGATTCAGTGTTTAAACCTCCTCTACCAAGAAACGTGCCAGAACTGCGAGCTCGCATCAACGATGCTTTCGAACTCATTTATGGGGACATGCTGCGCCGAGTGTGGGAGGAACTTGATTATCGGCTTGATGTCTGCCGAATCACTAAAGGAGCACATATCGAACATTTGTGAATGCCTAAAAAATCTTTTTGAGTTTTTGTATGTGTGTGCAAAGCATTGTGAAATATCTCAAATAATAAAGTTATTGTAGAGCTGTGAAATCGCTTCAATCATTTGTAGTAACCCTGTACAATATACAACCAATAAGTGTTTTTATAACATAATTTATTATGTACTTGACAGACCTAGTCCTTGATGTTGTGATTTCATTTGTCACATTTATGATATCATATATTCTTATACAGTTGAAATTTGTCTTAAATATGCATTAGAAAACCCGTAAATATCTACAAAAATACTGACAGTCCGGCTTGTAATTGTCATTTTATTTATCCCCTAGATTATACATTGTGTGCAGAGAAACACATGATGATATAGGACAAGTCAGAAATGGAGATGAGATGATACATGGTTAAAATGATTATGGCAGATATCTTTTAATGATATAAGAGCCACACAATACCTGTGTAATGCCAAGGAACATAAAAGTGTATAGGCAGATATTTTGTGAAAAATTCAGAATTGCTCACTAATTCTAAAGAAGTTCACATTATTAAGGGTAAGAAACATATAAGCAAATAACATGGAAATTCAAAATTACCATATGTGTTTAAATATCCATTACTAAAGTAAATCAGTAAGGGTGACACACTTCTGTATTAAGCTGTTCAGGCTTACATACAAAGTACATAACATGGACAGAACAAATTTTTATGTTTCAAGAAATTCATCTATACCATAACAACACTTTTTCAATAAATATTTATGGACAGCAGTTTTATATTTTGAAGTGTCTTTTATTGTTTTAATGTTATTAGGTAGCTTATTGTACAATCTGTTTCCTGTTTGCAGTTGTCCATTGTGTTTTAGTGCTGTATACACATGCTGAATATGTATAATCTGCTGTCTCCTTGTGTTATATAGATGGATCCTCTGGTTAGTCAATACCAGACTGTTGCTCTTTTCTAAGATCTTCCTAAGAAATATTATGACATGGTAGTGGAAGGATGTGAAGTTTCTTAAATAAGGGCTTGCATGAGCTCCTTGTGACAGCATTTTCTGTGGTTCTTACAGTTCTCTCTTGGCAAATAAAACAACTTATGCTGGCAGATTCATTTCCCCAAAAGATTATGCCATATTGCAATAATGATTCTGCCTGGGCGAAGTATACATTTTTAGTCTCTCTTGCAATGTGCAGCCAGAAAGAATTTTGATAGTGTAACAAATGGTATTCAATGTATTTGAATGTATTTTGCTTGTTGGATCCATCTTAGATCTTCATAGATCCATATTCCAAGAAATTTTGTAGAGCTTACATTTTCAAGGGTACTGCTACATAATTCTGTCTGATGTTAGTGGACATTTATTTTGCACTGTGTGTAAGTGCATTGTAACAGTTTTTTCTGTGTTTATTACTAAATTGTTCCCAGATAACTGTCCAGATCCCTGAGGCTGCTACAGTCGCAGGTTTGAATCCTGCCTCTGGCATAGATGTGTGTGATGTCCTTAGGTTAGTTAGGTTTACATAGTTCTAAGTCTAGGGGACTGATGACCACAGATGTTAAGTCCAATAGTGCTTAGAGGCATTTGAACCATTTTTTCCCAAATAACCAGTCTGTAATGTGGGTGGTACACCTTTTAATCTTATGGAATAATTCTTCTCTAGTCATTCCTTTTATTATCACATTGGATCAACTGCGAATTTTATGTAATTATGATGTGGACTGGTCGATTCCAAGTCATTTACAAAGAGTAGAAACAAAATTGGCCATAGAATGGAGCCTTGTGGTACACTGTACTTAATGCTCTGATTTTCTGAGCAGTAGGACTTTGTTCCCTTCTTGGATAGCAAGCTCAACTACTTTGCTCTCTTATTTGGAGATATGATTTGATCCATTCATAGGCTGGACCCCTAATACCTACAGATTCAAGTTTCTTAAGCAAGATATTGTGATTCATGACATCAAATGCTTTAGAGAGGTCTAGAATTATGGCTGAGGTATGCTCTTTGCTGTCTATTGCATTTACAGCTTCATTTAGGAATGCAAAACTAACAGTCTCAGTAGATTTAGATTTTTGGAATCTGTGTTGTGTATTTGAGATGTGATTTTTTTTCCTATGAAAATGATTAGTCTTCTATAATAGAGTTTTTCAATTATTTTGGAAAAACCAGATAGTAGTGAAATAGGCCTGTAGTTTGACACTTCTGGTTTTACACCTTTCTTGAACACAGGTTTTACTTTTGCTGTCTTCAATTTTTCTGGGAATCCTCTTCTGATATAAAACAGTTACAGATGTCATTGACGGGGTATAGAAAAATGGATTTGTTATTTACATCTGGATTGATTTCTGGGAGTACACTGTAAATTAAACTGGGAGATATTAAACTGGGAGATATGACAATCTACAATGTCTACAAACCACCTTCGCAGCAATGGCCTATAGGAATCTTACCGCAGGCTAGTCATCCAGCAATCTATGCCGGCGACTTTAATTCCCAGCACACCAGATGGGGATATCAGAGATCCACTCTGGAAGGCGTTGGACTAAGTGACTGGGCTGACAACCGGGACCTACATCTCCTGTTTGATCCCAAGGACAGAGCGTCCTTTAATTCAAAAGTATGGGGCACAAAGACGACACCTGACCTGACCTTTGTCACACGCGGCGCAACGGGCATACCAATGCAACCTACAAGAAGAGTCCTCGAAGCTTTCCCACGGAGCCAACACCTCCCGCTTATTGTGGAGATCGGCCTTTCCAACCTGATCATAAAGAGCCCCCCGATTCCACGGTGGAATCTGAGAAAAGCAGACTGGGGGAAATATAAATCTTTTATTGACAAGACAATAAATTAAATACCACCAAGTCCAGAGAACTACCAAAGGTTTGTAAACCTGATATATAAAGGGCCCTAAAGGCTATCCCCCAAGGGGCCTGGAGGGAATACATTCCTTGCTGATCAGAGGAGTGCGAGTCATTGTTAGAGCAGTATGAGAGGAGTGGAGAGGATGAGACTGCAGAACGACTGATCAACACTATGAACGAGGAACGTAGGAACAGGTGGAAGATGGCAATGGAGAATCTGGACTTTACCCATTCTAGCAGGAAGAGGTGGGGTCTACTACGGAATCTGGGTGGTGCCACAACACCACGAAGATCGGCTGCGGGTGTGGGCCCATCCGAAATAGCGACTGCCATGAAACAGACCTCCAAAATACGCCTGAAAACTGAGGAGAAGAAAAGGATCTCCAGGAACCTAACCAAGGAATTAGCCAATAATCCAACTAACCTAGATATTGTCAAAGCAGTACACATTGAGGAGATTACCCAGGCCCTAACACTAATGAAAACAGGGAAAGCAGCCGGACCCGACGAAATCCTCCCAGAATTTCTGAGGGAGCTGGGACCCATTGGGAGGAAATGGATGGCCAAGCTCTTCACGGAATGCATTAAATCAGGTGCACTCCCGAAGTTATGGAAAGAAGCTAAGGTAATAGCAGTACTGAAACCAGGCAAGGATGGAGATAATCCAAAGAACTATAGACCGATCTCACTGCTTTGTACCTCTTACAAACTATTTGAGAGAATATTACTGGCCAGACTAGCACCATACATTGAGGCAAACCTCCCGGACTATCAAGCAGGGTTCCATGTGGGAAGGAACTGCTGTGAACAAGTTTTGTCCCTTACAACATATATAGAGAAAGGCTATCAGAACAAGCTGAAAACGGGCCTGGTATTAATAGATCTTACATCAGCCTATGACACTGTCTGGACCGAAGGACTACTGCTCAAGCTTACTCGAATTATCAAATGCAATCAGGCGTACACATTACTAAAAAATATGCTGACAGGCAGGAAGATCAAGGTCTATCTACATGCAAAGAGCAGAAAAAGCATGGTCATAAACAATGGCCTGCCGCAGGGGTCAGCCCTGGCACCGACCCTTTTTAATTTATACATATCTGATATGCCGAGCACCAGGTCGCGTAAATTTGTGTATGCATATGATCTAGCCATCGCATACCAAAGTAAAAATTCGAAGATCTTGAAAAAACATTGAATGCGGACCTTGAAGCACTGAACACCTACTACCTTAAGTGGCATTTGCATCCCAACCCCAATAAAACGACCAGTACCATAATGCACCTTAATAACAGAGCTTCAAGCAGGAAACTACAGCTTTCCCTGAATGACCGGCATATCAGACATGAAGATAAGCCCAAATATCTGGGAGTAAAAGACCGTACACTAACATTTAGCTCCCATCTGGAAGACACCAAACAGAAATTAAAATCTCGAAATGCCATTATGTCTAAACTGGTCGGAACATCATGGGGGTGCGGAGCTAATACACTAAGGACGTCAGCATTAGCCCTCATGTACAGCGTGGCTCAATATTGTTCACCAGTCTGGGCGAAAAGTGCACATGTAAATAAAGTAGACACCCAATTGAAAGAGACGGTGAGAATTATCTCAGGCACCCATGTGACTGGCTCCCAGTCCTTGCCAACATAGAACCCCCTGATATAAGGCGCTCCATGGCGACCTCAAGAATGTATAGGAAGATCGTACACAATCCAGAACTCCCTATACACCAAGACTTATCACCCATCAACAGGCTAAAATCTAGGTCCCCCTTTTGGAAGATTGGCAGGGAATTACAGGACTTTGACCCAAAGCTAGCCTGGGGGGAATCATGGCGCAAAGGGACACACAAGAACCAAAAGCTTATCGATGACCCCAGCAAGAAGATAAATGGTTTTGATCTCCCTCGGAAGCTCTGGGTTGCCTTAAATCGCCTTAGAACAAGTGTGGGAAGATGCAAACATCTAATGAATAAGTGGGGACTTGCGGAGAGTCTCGTGTGTGAATGTGGTGAAATCCAGACAATGGACCACCTACTGGTGTATGAAGTGGTAGGATATAGTGGTGAACTGAAGGACATACATTACTTGCCTGACCTAGCCATAGATTGACTCAAAACTATAAGTAGCATTGTGTAGTGTTGTAATTTCCTGGTGGATTGTAATGACACTGTAATATTTGCCTTGTATATGCCGAACGAATAAATAAAATAAAAACTGTAAATTTTGATTTATAAGATGTTTGGCTATCTGTATAATGTAGGAATTAAATTTATTTGCAATTTTTCTAGGTTCAGTTATCACAACTGACTTTTCCATTAGGCAGTTAATATTATGGAAGTCTGTCTGTTCTGCTGCCGTTTCCTTCCTTACAATATTCCATTTCCATATGGCTTTCATCTTATTGGTGGAATTTTGTGTGTGTGTGTGTGTGTGTGTGTGTGTGTGTGTGTGACATTTGCCATTATTTTTGCTTGTTTGACAACATTTCTGAAGATCTTTTTATAGATTTTGTAATAAGTATCAAATTCAGGTGACGTGAGTTGTTTGGACAATATGTGTAGTAATTTTTTTCTGTTTGAGGATACCAGAACCTAGAAGGGATCCATTATTTTTTTGTTTTCCTTGTGTATAGTTTCCTCTGTGTTGGAGGGAAGCACAATTCAAAATATTAGGAAAAATTACAGATAAATTTATTATATTTTCCATATGTATGTTTGCAGTTATAAATCTCTTTCCAGTTTTCTTTGCTCAAGTAATGGAGAAAGTGATTCATATTTTCATTACTGTATTTTCTGCTGGTGGAAGTTTGGCAGAAATTGCAGCTCATTTTCTGTACTCAAGAGTTTTTGAGCTGTGTGATCCGCAAAGCCCGTGTTTAGTGTTTCTATATTATAGTTCATTTCTACATTTATAAATACCTGATCAATGGTGGTAGATGAGATCTTTATGATACATGTTGCTGTTTCTACAGTAGATTTCATGTTAAATGTTTGCAAGAGATTCAGTAATTCATTCTTTTCATTGGTATCCTTTGCAAAGTCAATATTAAAATCACCGCATGTGTTAGTCTGTTACATAACTTTTTAGGAAAGTATATATGCAGTTTTTTGTCAGTCTTGTGGGAATGTCATCAACTGCCTTCAGATTACAAGAGCTCACTAAATTCTCAGTATATGTTCAGTCATTATTACAAGTAAGAAAATTTACATTAAAATCAGCAAGCATGATTATTTCTTTGGTTTTAGAGAACAGGTGAGTTAAAAGTGATTCTACTTGCTTGAAGAATATGTTCAGCTTCTCTGAAGGAGCTCTATTCACAGCAATCACATAAATAGGCAGTATATTAATAAGGACTTCAAAGCAACATACCCCCAAAGTGTTGATCAACACAATTTTTTACATCCACGGACTTATATACCAGTTCTACATTATTTACTTGCATTATCAATACATCTTTCTCCATTGTATTTCTAATATGATAAGCTGCTAAGTTGTACTTATCTACGTGCATAATTTCAACCCTTTGTCTCATATCATGTTTGGTAAAATAGGGCACTGTCCTTTGTATTGCAGTCATTAATGCAAACAGACAGCAGGTCCAGTCTGATTCATAGACCCATTATACACTCCTGGAAATTGAAATAAGAACACCGTGAATTCATTGTCCCAGGAAGGGGAAACTTTATTGACACATTCCTGGGGTCAGATACATCACATGATCACACTGACAGAACCACAGGCACATAGACACAGGCAACAGAGCATGCACAATGTCGGCACTAGTACAGTGTATATCCACCTTTCGCAGCAATGCAGGCTGCTATTCTCCCATGGAGACGATCGTAGAGATGCTGGATGTAGTCCTGTGGAACGGCTTGCCATGCCATTTCCACCTGGCGCCTCAGTTGGACCAGCGTTCGTGCTGGACGTGTAGACCGCGTGAGACGACGCTTCATCCAGTCCCAAACATGCTCAATGGGGGACAGATCCGGAGATCTTGCTGGCCAGGGTAGTTGACTTACACCTTCTAGAGCACGTTGGGTGGCACGGGATACATGCGGACGTGCATTGTCCTGTTGGAACAGCACGTTCCCTTGCCGGTCTAGGAATGGTAGAACGATGGGTTCGATGACGGTTTGGATGTACCGTGCACTATTCAGTGTCCCCTCGACGATCACCAGTGGTGTACGGCCAGTGTAGGAGATCGCTTCCCACACCATGATGCCGGGTGTTGGCCCTGTGTGCCTCGGTCGTATGCAGTCCTGATTGTGGCGCTCACCTGCACGGCGCCAAACACGCATACGGCCATCATTGGCACCAAGGCAGAAGCGACTCTCATCGCTGAAGACGACACGTCTCCATTCGTCCCTCCATTCACGCCTGTCACGACACCACTGGAGGCAGGCTGCACAATGTTGGGGCGTGAGCAGAAGACGGCCTAATGGTGTGCGGGACCGTAGCCCAGCTTCATGGAGACGGTTGCGAATGGTCCTCGCCGATACCCCAGGAGCAACAGTGTCCCTAATTTGCTGGGAAGTGGCGGTGCGGTCCCCTACGGCACTGCGTAGGATCCTACGGTCTTGGCGTGCATCCGTGCGTCGCTGCGGTCCGGTCCCAGGTCGACGGGCACGTGCACCTTCCGCCGACCACTGGCGACAACATCGCAGTGTTCGGAGCAAGTATGGTGGGTCTGACACACCGGTGTCAATGTGTTCTTTTTTCCATTTCCAGGAGTGTATATGCACAAAGTTTGACAGTCTCTAAATTCTCTGATCTCATGGCACTGTTCTTTGTAAATTGCAATTAGTGCTTAAATGGAGTGTATTTACAGTTATAGTTAGGTTAGTCCAGGAACTGAGGCAGGGTACCAAAAATTCTGTAGAGTTGTGCATTTTCTAATTTTTGTGCTGCCTGTGTTTATATGAAGTGTTGCCTGTTCCCACACTTGCAAAAAATAATTATTATTTGGGTATGCCTTT
The DNA here is from genome assembly GCF_023898315.1 of Schistocerca nitens. Lineage (NCBI taxonomy): Eukaryota > Metazoa > Arthropoda > Insecta > Orthoptera > Acrididae > Schistocerca > Schistocerca nitens. Next base: position 167,075,002 of record NC_064619.1, read on the forward strand.
CTGTGAGAACACAATGTTTGTTGGATTTAATTTAAACAAGTTTCATCACAGTTGTGACAATATTCTTTTTATTGTATAGCTATGAAGAATGTGTTGTCTCTTGATGGTGAGGTAAGAAGATAGATACCCACTGGTGATGCCCCGGCTTTGGTAAAATGTCTTAAATGAAGAAATATCATGTTCTTGCAAGAGTAAAGAACCATTTGATTGCATTTATGTTGTTGATATTGATGAAGGATGCATATAATGCAACCAATGCTGGCACATAGTGTACTTATCTCAAACGGCATGAAGAGTATTGTTGAGATTAACAAGCTTAAAAATTAAAGATCATTAAGAGAGTCATATTACCTCACTGCATCACTGGTCTGAAATGTAACAAAAGACGTTTGTGTGAATTATGATGATCAGGAGCTACTTTTTCACCTCTCTGTTCTGAATTCTTCAACTCTAGATTGTTAAAATGACCTGAGCTACTTTTATAGTCATTTTTATATTGAGCAACAACTTATCCTCCAACTGTTCAACATGCTGCAATACAGAATGGAGTATAGGTGTCAGCAATGGAGGACAAGAAGGGGTTAATGCCCTCCTGGAATTTGGACATGTTTTCAGCCAATTTTGATTAGGTATTCTGTAATAATCACTATGTCACTAATGCTACCAAAGCCACAGGCATCTGCAAAGGAGGCAAGGAGGGACATTTGCTCTCAAACAGATTATGGAGTGAAGGTTTCTCATTTGTTTCAGAATTAACACTTACAAAGTGAAATGTAACAGCTGAAGTTTGTAACCAATACTTGAAATTCATTTTTCTGTAAAATCTAGTGATAATATCAACATAAGTCAATCTGCTGATGCACTCATTGTATTCTATGTGGTGAAGTGGCAGTGTGAATGGCAATGAAAGCAAGGCTACATGTTTTCATACATAAGACAGCCTAGTTATCTAATCAATGCTGCTAGTATCACCATGTTACTGACAGATGTTCCTTTACAAAGGATAACCCAGGAGAACAGCCCAAATTTAATCCTCGTACCACTGAAAAGATGAGTGAAATAAGTATTAGTGTCAGTGGTGTTGAGAAACCCTGAAATCATTAAAATTGAATAAAGTTCCAGGGCCCAATGGAATCCCTGTTGGATTCTATACTGAATTTGTGGGTTAGTTAGTCCCTCTTCTAACTGTAATCTGTTGTAAATCCCTCAAACAAAAACCATGCCCACTTCTTGGAAAAAAGCAGAGCACACATGTCTACAACAAGGGTAGTAGAAGCGATCCATGTAACTACTCTTGAATATTTTTGACATCAATTTGTTGTAGTCTCTTAGAACATATTCTGAGCTCAACATAATGAGGTATCTTGAACAGAATGACCTCCTCAATGCTAACCAGCATAGACTCTCAAAACATCAGTCATGTGAAACCCAACATGCACTTTTCTCACATAACATACTGAAAGCTTTGGATCTAGGCAGTCCGGTAGATACAGTATTTCTTGATTTCGAAATAACATTGCAAAATTGTGCACTTCACAAAATGAATAAAGAAACATAGTATCCTATGAGTATAACATAAGTGAGTCACTGTTGGTATCTGCCAACTCATACAAATACCTGGGTGTAACACTTCATAGTAATATGAAATGGAATGATCACATAGCTTCAGGTTTGGGTAAAGCATATGGTATACTTCAGTTTATTGATAGAATACTGGGGAAGTGAAATCAGTCTACAAAGGAGATTGCTTACAAATAACCCGTGTGACTGGTTGTAGAATATTTCTCAAGTGTGTGGAACCTGTACCAAATAGGTCTAACAGAGGATATTGAATGTATACAGAGAAGGGCAGCACAGGTTTGTTTGATCCATGGGAAAGAGTCACAGAGATACTGAAGAAACAGAACTGGTAGAGTCTTGAAGATAAATGTAAACTATCCCGAGAAATTCTATTAACATAGTTTCAAGAACCGGCTTTAAATGTTGACTCTCGAAATATATTACAATACCCTACATATTACTCTATAGGGGTCATGTGGATAAGATTAAAATTATTACAGCATGCACAGAGGCATTCAATCAATCATTCTTTCCACGTTCCTTATGTGAATGGAATGGGAACAAACCTAGTAACTGGTACAATGGGATGTAGCCTCTTCAATGCTCCTCCTTGTGGCCTACTGAGTGTAGATGTAGATGCAGAAATGATCTGTAGCACCACAAATGGTGGATAAAGGTTTGAATGTAGACCTGGCCAGAAAGAATGCATTCTGTTAAAGAAAACACAAATATAAGCGCATGGCACACCATAATAGCATTTGACACTTCTGATAGTACCATACAGAGAGTACTCCACAGTCAGCTGTTGTAACCATGACATTTTCAGGTTGAGCACGACCTTTCACTTGACAGTCACTGAATGTCATAGAATCTGTGTTTATGATTTACGCAGGATTGTTGATTCATATGTAGTTGGAAGCAGTGCATCAGTATAACAAATGTATGTGTCATTAACCAGTATAAATACTAACTGATTTTAGCAGAGATATGCACAGTCTGGTAGCACCCACTACAATTCAAGGACCAAGTTGGTCACGACCAGGTGGTGATGGGTCAACAAGCAGCCGACACCTCATAGGTCTGCCCCCATTGCCAGACCAGCTAAGAGTGATAAGTCCAGCACCTGTAGACTGGCTCCTGTGTAATGGATGAGCCATTTCCAGGTGCTCTAAAGCATTCTGCCTTTTTTTTTGGAGAAGGAGGGGGGGGGGCAGTGCTTTTTTTTGTGGCCAGTGTGGTGTGGTCCTCTGTCCTCCACAACCTAGACAAGTGTCGCTCGCAGGGACGAGCTCTCCTTCTGGGTCCTGACGTCTCCATGAGGATTCTGGTAGACTGGTGTGCTGGTGTCAGTTGTTGCAGGTCACCACACTATACAAACTACTCAGGCACATGTCACTGAACAGTTAAAATAAGTGTCAGCAACAGAGGGAAGGACTTCATGACCAGACAGGCTGACAGCAGTCAGCACAGCCTCCATGCCACATTGCCGAGGTGGCGTGATGGTTGCTTCATCACACTGCAAATGTTGATGCGCAAGGTGAACAGGAGTGTTTTACCTTCCAATTCTGGGCCACTACAATTTGGTGTCAGAAGTCCTTGGCTGGCAGCTGCTGCCAGCAAACTCCATACATTGTACAGCATCATAGGTGAAGAGATAATTTATTTTTGGTTGTCTTCTTGTTTTGATATGTAGAGAACATGAGAACTAAGCAGGAGATTCACCACAGTTTGGGGGTAACTTTAGTGCAGCCATTAGCACGAGCCAATCTTTCTCAGTTCTGTGGAAATATTAAGGAGTGATATTTGCAACCCCTGAATTGTAGTCAGTGTAGCTTGATAGGTCATTCTGCACCTTGTATGGAGTCGGCGGCAGTAGTTTTATATTAATCATCATAGGTATGATCATGTGGCTAGATAATGCACAGAGTCAAGATGGGTCATGATGAGACATAGGTTGTAACTGGTGTATCAGTGTGTAAGCTACTGATTGTTGCTCTGTTTTGCTTAGTATGTGTTGGAGATTAAGGCTCTGCAGTGGCATATTCTAAACCACAATAGTGCCACTGGACAAGAGGCTACACAGTTACTGCTTAATGAGGTACCACAATTAAGGGTGGATAAAAGAGACTTACTTGGTCAGCTCACAGCTAGCGATGAACTGTAAGTGTTAGCCAGACAACCTTCTCCTCTAGTAGATCCAGCCACTGCCAACTTTATCATGCCGTTGTCTGGGAAGTTGGCTGTAAGTAGAGTGTCTAACTGAGATGATCTGCAATTAACAGCTAAGACTGGAAGTTAGCCGCAGTGCCAGAGGCTATACCAAATAACACAGTTACCATTGATAGAGGAAGTGAAAACCTATGTCAGCTGTGAAGAGCAGTTAAGAAACAGACATTTAAGGAGTTAGACCAAGACCTATTAAATGAGATAAGAAACAGGACAATGTGAAAAGATATAGAAAACATAATGACGTGAATTTCTTTGTGAGCAGATTAGCTTATCTGTGATTCCACTAAACTATGGGTTTAGTTCATTCTGACATTACTTTGTGCAGTGCGATCATAAATTAGTGTGATTGTAAGAATTGCTACATAACTTAAGTTTTGTTAGTGTTGTTGAGTGATTGTGCTGTTTAGAGTAAATTATTTCATTTTCGGTGACTTGGCAATCATTTTGGTGCCACCATACAGTGAAGGCATATGCATGCAAGGTTTTACGTAATAGTGCCAAAGCAGAGCCCTCAAACTCTTCAGTCTCTATTTGTTCATGTCCTTATTATTGATCTACAGGAATTGACTGGTGCAACACCCCAGCATAAGGAGTTGGTGATCAGTGCCATAAACACTCCCTCTTCTCTGTCATCAGCACACCATAGTCATGATTGTTTTACATAATGCCAACATGCATTGGCAAATTCCACATGTACATCTCCAGCCCCCTTTTCTGCACAATTTAATCGCCACATGCAAACACATTTTTCCATTCACAGCCTAGACATTTGGCAGTTTTCTGAGATTACATTCATGTGTACATGACAAAGCCATTGTTGATTGAGGAATGTGACCTTGTGATAGAGTAGGTGGGCTCTTCTGTAGTTCATCTGTGGACTAAAACATATCAATCAGTTGTAGAATATGCTATTTTTCTGTTAGAAGTGAAAATTTTTTTGATATGCTTACTCAAATGGAAACAGTGAGGTGGTTAGCATACTAGAGTCACATACAGAATGATGGTGGTTCAAATCCCAGTCTGGCCCTACCAATTTATGTTTTCCTTGGCTTCCCTAAGCTGAATAATGCAAATGCCAGGATAGTTCCTTTGAATAGGACATAAATGATTTCCATATTCATCTTGTCCAATATGAGTTTTTGCTCTGTTTCCAATGATGTTGATGTCAAGAAGATGTGAAACTCTAATCTCCTTTCATTCTTTATTTTTCAATACCATTCTTAATGCAGAAATGGAACTGTGAGTTCTTCAGGCCACTGTTATTGCTGTATAACAATGTGTTGTACTGTAGTTATGAAGACACTCTTGCTGTAATCCTATGCTGTTAATGGTTAATTCTACAATAAAGTTTGAGTGCAGTTTTAGAAGGGTTCATTTACATGATTTTTGGATCTGGGTTACACTTAGTCAACGACCCAAAACAGCTTGCATCACACATTTGTTGCTTGCATCCCACATCTGTTCAACTTGAATTATTTCAATCAATATTAAGAAATATAAGACATGGAACTAAATGGATAATGCCCATTAATGTGTAAGATTTCCATTTCTGTATGCAATCAAAGAATTACACACAGTGTGACAGAAGTAATTCTACAAACTTTTGTTATTGGTGGAGTATTTCTCGCACCAAAAGAAAAAAAAAAGAATCATTCAAATATAGACCCAAAAATCCTTCATCCATGAGTTAGTAACAAAAGAACAATTTTCAAAATCTCAAATCAGAAATGAAAACGACATGTTCTATGCTTGCTCTACCGCTTATATACTTTTTGGATCATGGGCCATTCCAAACTTTCGTGTGCACCTGAATGGTGTTAAATAGTTCTGAAGGATTCTACAACAAATTGCATCTCTGCTTTAGGAAGGTCTGCTTCATTAATCAGTTGACTTAAGTGGCTCCACTGAAAACACTACTGTAGCTGCCTGGTGGTGAGTGGGGACTCCAGTGTAGAGCTTGAGGTGTGGTGGAGGGTGAAGATGATGGTGCTGGCTGGTGGTGGCTAGGAAAATGCAGCTGCAAGATGAAACATTTTTATTCAGCTTGTGCTACAACATTCATACTGCAATGACACAGTGGCCATACCCAATGGGCCTGCCGTATGGAGGCCCCACTGAGTGCCAGCTGCTGGCAACATGTCTGGCTGTGATGTCTGCACCCAGTGTTGCTGACATTTGGTTGGGCTGCTCAGTAATATGTGTCCCACATTGCACACTGTGGTGGCATGTGGCAAGTGCCAGTGGCACATCCATTATCTGGAATTCTTGTGGAGATGACGGGACTGGGAAGAAGAGCATCCTCCAGTGGGTGACATAGGTGGGTGCTGGAACACTCACCCAGGTGGCAGAGAACAAAGGACCACACTGCCCTGGACACAAACCACTGTCCCCATGGCAGAAGTTTGGCTGCTGCTGTAGAGATCCTGAGAGTGATTCATGACCCGTCGCCTGGTGGTGACTGGTGTCGCCCTCACTTCTTGGGAGGAAGGGGGGGGGGGGGGGGTGTTGCTTGCTGCCAGACTACTCATATCTCTGCTAAAATCAGCAAGTATTTATAATGGTTAACGAGATGTCTGTTATGTGAATGCACATCTTCCAACCACATATCACATATGAAGCAATATTCTTGTGACTCAACAACGTAAAAATCCCCTGGCCCATCCTAGCTCACCTTATGATAAGTAAACAGGCCTGGTGATAAAATCAGCATACCACTGCCTCAGTGCCTGTCGGCTCCTCTGGTTCTAACACACCTGTTGCAGAGCTGCTATTTCCACAATAGAGCAAAAATTTAGCAGTGGCACTACAAACACCTTCCACCTTTGGAAAGACTTGCCTCCTGAGCCTCCACCTGTGTCTAGTGTGTAACAAGACTCCATGTACAAGAACACAATATATATTGTTTACAGTTTCCTTCGTAAAATTACATGACTTGAAACACAAAGTTCAGTGGCACATTTACTACACAGTTCTGGCCCACTGACTGTTGCAAATACATCCTTATTTGCCCTTTCATACATCACTACATTGATCTTCCACTTTTATTGCTAACTACTCAAATTACTTTACCCCTTATAACAACATATCACAACTACTAACACCATTTTCCGCTCATCATACCATCATGACTCTTCACCATTCAAGCAACCAACAGTGGTGAACCAACAATTTACTCAGGGCTCTATGCCCAACCCTCTGTGTTCCACACATCTGCATTTCACACATCCCTTACATTTGCTTTTACATTTATTTGTAACTTCCTGTGCTATTTTATGTAAGTGTAGTCAATCAGTCTAGTGTTCACAATAATGAGTGGCTTTCCACCAAGACAGAGGAAGGCTGCAAGACTGCTGCACATGTTGAAGCATCTCCTGTGCCAAAATTCATCCCTCTCGCACCTTTATTAGCTGATTCAAGGAAAAGATTATGCCAGGATCTTTCATCAATGTGGGTCAAGTTTTGGATTGGGAGGACCTCTAATGGCTTATCTGTTCAGTATAACTGTATAAACGTAATGTTTAACTTGGTCTCTCCTATAACAGTGGAATGGCAACCCTGCATTGTCACAATCTGTTCTGTTAATTATTAATCCACTGTCATGCAGTTCCAGCCATTTAGCTCCTGCGAGCCTTCCCTACTTGTAGCAGTTGTTTGCCACTTTTACAGTATCAGTCATGGAATAAAACCAGTGTGACTTCGCTTGTTGGAAGTAGGTTCTTGGCTCTAGTCCACCACATGGATGTGTACTGGCTGTTCATCTTATGTAAATACGACTGTATTTCACATTTATATTTGCCAGTCTGATTTACCATGGTTGGTGAGACTATAGCCCTTCCTCTCTGACAGTACTGGAGTTCTCCCAATGACATCATGGCGTGCCCACCCCATCCTCTGAGGTCAGCAGTACTTCCCTGCCTGCTGAATCTCTCTCTGTAACAGCTCATAAGACACACGCAACTTCCTATACTCACCCCACATCTCTTTAAACAACTTCTTGCTTTCTGCCTCTCACTGTAGCCCAATAAATATATCTTCCAACCTCTTGGTATTCTTATGCGTCTCCCATGCATTTAAAGTTAGCTCCAGTATCCATCGATGACTGGTAAGAACCACATCCTCTTGTCTACCGAAAAGCACTCCGCTCTCCAATGGCCATATTTGCAGCACCCCCACTATATGTCTGGTGAAAAAGTGAAGCACAGCCATGACATAGCTTCCCCTAATCTCTGCACCCACAGCGCAGCAACCTGGGAACAGTGAACTGCAATCATTCCTCCTCCCCCCCCCCCCCCCCCTCCTTTAGAAAGGTATGTTGTCCAGTAAATACAAAAAGGAAAACTTAATTACCTAAATGATATGCACCGAACACAAAATAGCAATACTTTCACAACCAAATTTGGGTACTCTTTCATATTATAGCTTTCTGTTGCTCACATGATAGGATCCCAATTAACATTACAATTCATCTTAATCTCTTAATTGTATACAACACAGTACACAATACTAAATATCCTATCCTATTTAATATCCTGTCCTATTTCCTGGCCTTCAGTCCATATGGATTTTCATGTGCAGGCCATTCAACTTCCTTGCACTCACCTTTCTTCCTAATGCCCTTTTCCCCTGGTGGATGGCAATACTTGTACTAATGCATCAAGGGTGCCTTGAAACAGTCCCAGTGTCCATCAGTAACTATTGTTGTACAAGTTTGTAATTAATGTTTGGTGTTAATTGATGACATCTCAGTTACCTGATATGGTCCCTGGTACTTAATTTTTTGGTCTTACCCTTTGGGATATAAGGGCTCGATAACATTACCGATTGGCCTACCATATAGTTTGTAATTCCTCCGTGCTATTCCCTATCTGCCCTTGGTATTCCACAGGTTTGGTGTTTGCCCCTTGAACATGTCTCCTTAATTCTCTCAATGCTGTGGTAATTTCCCCATGCTATTCCCTACCTGCTCTTGGCATTCCACAGCTTTGGTGTTTGCCCCTTGAACATGTCTCTACATCTGCATCTGCATCCATACTCTGCAAGCCACCTGACGGTGTGTGGTGGAGGGTACCTTGAGTACCTCTATCGGCTCTCCCTTCTATTCCAGTCTCGTGTTATTCATGGAAAGAAGGATTGTCAGTATGCCTCTATGTGGACTCTAATCTCTCTGATTTTATCCTCATGGTCTCTTTGCGAGATATACATAGGAGGGAGCAATACACTGCTTGACTCCTCGGTGAAGCTACTGAATGTCTCTTCTGCCGAATCTTCCACTGGAGTTTATCTATCATCTCCGTAATGCTTTCGCAGTTATTAAATGATCCTGTAACGAAGCGCGCTGCTCTCCGTTGGATCTTCTCTATCTCTTCTATCAACCCTATCTGGTACGAATCCCACACTGCTGAGCAGTATTCAAGCAGTGGGCGAACAAGTGTACTGTAACCTACTTCCTTTGTTTTCGGATTGCTTTTCCTTAAGATTGTTCCAATGAATCTCAGTCTGGCATCTGCTTTACCGACGATCAACTTTATATGATCATTCCATTTTAAATCACTCCTATATATGGGATCTTTCTTTCTATGTATTCGCAGCACATTACACTTGTCTACATTGAGATTCAATTGCCATTCCCTGCACCATGCGTCAATTCGCTGCAGATCCTCCTGCATTTCAGTACACTCTTGATATACCACAGCATCATCCGCAAAAAGCCTCAGTGAACTTACGATGTCATCCACAAGGTCATTTATGTATATTGTGAATAGCAACAGTCCTAAGACACTCCCCTGCAGCACACCTGAAATCACTCTTACTTCAGAAGACTTCTCTCTATTGAGAATGACATGCTGTGTTCTGTTATCTAGGAACTTTTCAATCCAATCACACAATTTGTGTGATAGTCCATATGATCTTACTTTGTTCATTAAACAACTGTAGGGAACTGTATCGAACTCCTTGTGGAAGTCAAGAAACACGGCATCTACCTGGGAACCCATGTCTATGGCCCTCTGAGTCTCGTGGACGAATTGCATGAGCTGGGTTTCACACGATCGTCTTTTTTGAAACCCATGCTGATTCCTACAGAGTAGATTTCTAGTTTCCAGAAAAGTCATTATACTCGAACATAATTTGTGTTCCAAAATTCTACAACTGATCGACTTTAGAGATATAGGTCTATAGTTCTGCACATCTGTTCGATGTCCCTTCTTGAAAACGGGGATGACCTGTGCCCTTTTCCAATCCTTTGGAATGCTACACTCTTCTAGGGATGTACGGTACACCGCTGCAAGAAGGGGGGCAAGTTCCTTCGCATACTCTGTGTAAAATCGAACTGGTATCCCATCAGGTCCAGCGGCCTTTCCTCTTTTGAGCGATTTTAATTGTTTCTCTATCCCTCTGTCGTCTATTTCGATATCTACCATTTTGTCATCTGTGCAACAATCTAGAGAAGGAACTACAGTGCAGTCTTCCTCTGTGAAACAGCTTTGGAAAAAGACATTTAGTCCTTACCGCTCTCAAGGTTTTGGCAAAATGCTTAACAGACTGGGCTGACCTGGTCAAACTGAAAAGGCATCTTCCTTCAGTAAACCACATTACATGGAGATAGCCCAGAACTAGCGTGAACCTTCAAATTATATGTGACCACAACAGATGATACATATGTGTCCCAGTCATTATGGTTCAAGTTTACATAGTGATTCAAGATCCTACCAATAGTATGATGCATGAGTTCCATCCTACCATTAGTTTGCATGTGCAGCACACTGGCACTTGATTTCCAAATCCGTAGTAAATGACATTATTCTTTCATCAAATTGGACATAAAGCTCATCCCATGGCCTGTGATTATGGTTTCCTCCACACCATATTTGAGTGATCATCTGTTGAGCACCACTGTTGCTGACACTTTTTAATTAGGCATGGCAGTCATTTACACATACCAAGAAAAGTTATTGATCATGGATAATGCAAAATGGTTCACTGCAGAAGTCTGCTTCAATGGTCCCAAGCCATCCAACCCAATCTTTCGAAAAGGTACTAGCTTATGGCTCATATCTGTTGCACATATTATATTCAATTTCTCATCTTCCACCAATAGCATGCCACCACTCTTTTATTGTTCTACACCCTCCATGCCCAGGCAGCATGTGATCATTTGGCTCCTTCATAACTTCTTCCTTCACCTTAGTTGGCACTACCACAGACACCCCCAAACTTGTTGCTTTACATAATAGGCCGTCAAATGAAATGAGCTGCAACTGTGTTGCACACAGCTTGCAGTCAGTATCAGTCTGTTGTCCTTACCCACTGCCTGCACCTTTCTGCTTAAACTATCTGTGTTCCTGTGTTTATTACCAGGCTGATGCGCAAACACATATTTGAACTCACCCAGTCTTACTGCTCATTTTGTGAGCTTACTAGAAGGATGATTTAGCCCCAACAACCAATTAAGAGCTGCATGGTCAGTTATCACACTAAATTTCTTCCCACATAAATAACACCAAAAATACCTAATCCCACTCTATTCAACTGTCAAGAAGTGTCTGCTACAGGATGTTCTTTACCATTTACCACCTCACCCAAAAACACATCCCATTGCCTCATAGGAAGTGTCATATGAAAGCACAAATTCTTTCTTGTAAGCCGGAAATGTTAACACTGGACTCAATGTTAATGCCTTCTTCAACTCCTTGCCCTTGTCTTGGCATTCCTTTTGCCAATAGAACCTTATGCCTTTCTTCGTCAACCCTTTTACAAAATTCCTACTATAGTGGTAATTTACTAAACAAAAAACTGATTGTAATTCTTTGCTATTCCTAGGAACTGCAAAATCTTTCACTGCCTGCACTAACCTCAGATCTGTCTTAACTCCTTCACTAATTATTATCCCAATCATGCAACTTCCTCCAAAGAAAAATGTCAATTCTCAGCATGTAACATGTTGCACAGAATGTTTCGACAACCTTTCATAAACACGGAATATTCTCCATCATACGCTTTCCGAAAACAATTATATCACTGATTTATACCATAAATAGCCAAGCTTTCAGCTGTCTTAGTACCCCATCCAATAACTGCTGAAATGTTGCTGGTGCATTTTTTTAACCTGAATGGTATCCTTCTTAACTCTGAATGGTATCCTTCAGTCTTGACAAGTGACCCCAGGGGACTGAGTATGCTGTCTTTGGTTGGCCCTCAGGCAATACCTCTAGCTGATGATACCCACTCCTAAGATCCATGGTAGAGAAATACTAGCACTGTACCAAGTGTCAATAGTTTCAGTGATAAGAGGTGTGTCAGGTTTTTTTTTCTCCAAACAACAATATTGTACCTTCAAAGTAGTTCCCTTCGGCAGCTATACACTGGCAGAGTCATTGCCCCAGTGTTGGTAGCAGTGCTGAAATGCTTCAACTGTTGGTCACAGTCTTTTGAATGTTCCCCAGATTCCCAAAATTATGTCCTTTTAAGACAGTTTTCAATTTTGGGAAAAGAAAAAAGACACAAGGACTCAGCTCAGGTAAATTGGGGTGGGGGCTGTGCAGCAGCAGGAATGCCTTTTGAGGCCAACAGTGCTGTAACTGATGTGGTCGTGTGACATTGGGGCACTGTCTTGATGCAGCATCCACTTGTCTGCAATGTCCTGTCTCACTCGATTCAGCCTTTATCTTAGCCTTTCAAGGACATCTTTCTAAAACACTTGGTTGACAGTTTGTCCTGACGGAACAAATTCTTTATATGCAATACCCCTACTGTCAAAAAAGCAAATCAGCATTTTATTGATCTTTGATTTCCTCATTCCAGCTTTTTTCGGTTGAGGTGTCTTCCCAGTGTGCCACTCCTCACTTTGCCGCTTTGTCTGAGGATCATAAGCAGAAATCCATGGTTCATCTCAAGAAGATCAATGCACATGTTTTTTGAATTGCCCTACTGCTCGGTTGTGAGGTTTTTTGGCACAAACCTTTTGCATGCGAAAATGTTTCACTCAATATTTGATGTACGGTGATAGTGTTTAAGTCTAACAGGTCACCCATCATCTGCACTGTTAAATGTTGGTCTGTTCCCACAAGAGCTTGCACTAATTTGATGTTTTCGTCAGTTTCTGAAGTTGGAGGTCTCCCTGAGCAAGGTTCATTTTCAACATTTTCTTGACCTTAAGAAATGATTTGTGCCGGGGAAAAACTTGCACCTTTGATAAGGAATGTTCCTCATAGGCCTGTTTCAACTTTCCTAAGATCACACACATGGATTCACCTAGATTAATACTAAACTAGATGGCAGAACCTAGTTTTAAATTCTGCTGTTCTGTTTTTGTAAAACACACACACACACACACACACACACACACACACACACACACACACACACACACACACACAAAGAATCTACACCAATGGCACTGGAAAAATTCATGTGATGACTGTATGGAGCTGAAATTTGGACTGAGCATCTGGAAGGGATAAATGGGCCAGTCTACATCAGTACAACAACCCTGTGTTGCCAGAAGATTGCTTGCAGTGTTCCCAGTCTCTTCACTTTCTCAACCACTTCATATTTGGTATCGGATACGCATCTGACACTGACTTCACTGACTTATGGTTAAGATGTATGTAGTCACAGCAGAACCTATATTTCTTAGATCCATATGGTGACTTCTTCAGCATTACAATCCTATCACTGTCCGCGCCCCCCCCCCCCCCCTTGCCAATGGACTAGAGCTTTCCTCTATTATTCCATCTAGTTAGTAAAATCTTCCATAACTGACTGCAAATACTATGGTATATGATATACTGGTGCTTCAATCCCTGCAGGAATCTGATTATGTGTCACAGGTGTTGCTGGCAATGTGCCTTGAAGAAAAAAACAAACCTTCAAACTCCAATAACGGGTTTTCCTTTTCCACTATTTCATTACCCATAGATGGTCTACCTTCTTACATAATGCAGTGTTAGTGGTGGCCTCCATCTGACCATGGTGTACACTTGCCATTTTCCAATCATCCTCCTCTAGGATATCCGTTGATAACTTGTACTGTACTTCTAATTCTGAACTTGTAAGCTTTATTACAAGAACTATATTTAATATGTAATGGATGTAATAGAGTATTTATTTGTGAATGTATATAACTGATTGTAATGTAAATGTATTGATATCAATGACAAAATGGCAGTAGCTGTGCCATTGTTTATCTTTGTGTATGGAGAACCCCTGTCTCATTGTGAGCAGAGAGGAAGCAGTGCAGCTTGAATTATGAAAGAGTGCGGAAGTGTTCTTTGGCCACTCCCACAGACATGGTGTGCAGCTGTAATCGTGCCAGTGTAGCCGCCAACTTCGTTAACCCATGAGTATTGAGAGCACGATTGGAGTGAACAGGTGGAGGAAGCTGCAATTCTAACTATTGCCCATCCCATAATTATCCATGTCTTTGGAGACAACTCATGGTTCTCAACCAGCAGCAGCAGCAGCTCAACATTGTCGTCAGCCATATTCTTCATCACCTGCATGACTAAAACATCATAAGACTGTTAACTGACAGAGTGTACCTAATATTGTACAGGCATTACCCAGTGGCATTTCTTTTACAAAATTTGACTAACTTTCTTGAATAATAACCTGAAATAGTTACAACTTTTAGGACACCTGTGTTTCCATTGTCCTCGGACATTATTACCAAGCAGTCCCTTTCCTTTCCATACAATCACTAAGTGCCATAAAAATATGAAAATTGATTAACTATTTACTGCCAGTTTTGTTTGTTTGCTAATGATCAGTTTCAGCCTAAAGTTTGCTGCCTCAGTAACTGTTCATTCCTATAGTGCATAACAGAGGTTCAATGAATTTGCAATTTTGAGCTTAGCGAGTGACTTCTGCTGGCTTGGCATGTACTTTATTGTTCTTATATTAAAAGTAAAATGAGTTGCTCCTTTGCTTAAAGTAAATTAATTCAATCTTTCAATAATTAAAAGTAAATTGCTTTCCTTTTCCAATTTTTGCAATGAGTTAATCTGTGGTTACTAAAAATCATTTTTTTATGTAAGAAAGTTTCAGTTGCAGTCAGTCATTTGTTTAACCAGCATATTTATTTAACTTTTTCAAAATGTAGTACTTTAGATTAAATAACTGCAAACTTAGTGCTTTCTGATTCATTTATTTTCTTGTGAGTTGTTGCCATTACCTTTCTGAGGATTGTGAATATTCAGTGCCCTGATGACCATTTAATTATCCTTCTTTGCTTATCAGTATTTTTTTGTATTAAATATTAAGTGGTACCCTTATCCCCTGTGTGGTTCATGAATGACTGCACTAAATTCCACCCATTTCAAAATTATTAGTAGTATTTAAATTAGGTTTATTTTAGTCCTTCCTTCAGAAGGGTCTGTTGTACACTTTTCCTCCTACTAACTGGTATTATTTTCCTTTGGTAATTAGCCTTACTGACTGTAAAATTTCATTAGGCATATGCAGTCATGGTCAATTATATTGCAATACAGTAGGCTGTTTATGATGGGGGAGGTTACACACTTTCCCATCACCTTGCCCTTGTACACATACAATGCTGCTTCTCACAAAGCAATGTGATGTGTCCACCACCTCATTTTCTGCAAGTGGTTCTACCAAATACAACATATTTACATGCCACTCTGATTACACAACCACCCGGTGCAGTGCAGCACAATATCATATGAATTAAGCCTTAATGATGTTTGCAGTTCATGTAGATCACCCTTTAAGGTAGATGAACCTTCTGACAGTACTTCACTGCCAACAGTTTTCCATATCTGGAACACTGTCCCTCAAAGTTCAACCACATGTTGCCAAAAGTAAATTTTGGCGTGCTGTGTTACCAGAAAGTCTAACCTTAAGATCATACAGTAAACTTCACTTACACGAGGAACAACTTCACATTATGTCCCCAACTCAATGCAAATTATAGCATGGTGAGTTCAATTTCCTCCAGCCTACAGGGTCCACACTTGACACTGACATGTGCACTCCTGTGTTCAACAAAAGTTCGTGCTTCATGCCTCTCACGACTCCCACTATACCACATTCTGCCTCGGCATATGTACTTAAGGCATCAAAATTTACTAAGGTCTCTGCTTGGCAGGGTAGGGGTTCCCTCTTATGTTTAACACTTGTCTGTTTCCTCCTTGCTTACTCTTTCCATCCCTACAATTGCATTGATGATCTCCAATCACACCACACGTACTACAGTGAGACTGCTGACATTGCCTCTGAATATGCCCTGTCTATCCACATCTATAGCACTTTATGCTAGCAGACATAAACCTTGAACTGTGTTGTGTTACCATTGCTACATCAGTTTCCTCAAATGCTGCAGTCAACTGGACTGCAGAGTATAAGTCCTCCAGGGCACCTATCCTAATCCTTCTGGACATACTGTGTGCCAGGCACATACTGTGTGCCAGGCCCTCAGCTTCCTGAAGTATGACTGTTTGCCTCATCATTCACCCCCAACTCGTACATTAGCATTTTGATCTACACTACTGGCCATTAAAATTGCTACACCAAGAAGAAATGCAGATGATAAACGGGCATTCATTGGACAAATATATTATTCTAGAACTGACATGTAATTATATTTTCATGCAATTTGGGTGCATAGATCCTGAGAAATCAGTACCCAGGACAACCACCTCTGGCCGTAATAATGGCCTTGATACACCTGGGCATTAAGTCAAACAGAGCTTGAATGGCGTGTACAGGTACAGCTGCCCATGCAGCTTCAACACGATACCACAGTTCATCAAGAGTAGTGACTGGCGTATTGTGACAAGCCAGTTGCTCGGCCACCAGTAACCAGATATTTTCAATTGGTGAGAGATTTGGAGAATGGGCTGGCCAGGGCAGCAGTCGAACATTTTCTGTATCCAGAAAGGCCCGTGCAGGACCTGCAACATGCAGTCATGCATTATCCTGCTGAAATGTAGCGTTTTGCAGGGATCAAATGAAGGGTAGAGCCACGGGTCGTAACACATCTGAAATGTAACGTCCACTGTTCAAAGTGTCGTCAATGCAAACAAGAGGTGACCGAGATGTGTAACCAATGGCACCCCATACCATCACGCCGGGTGATACACCAGTATGGCGACGATGAATACATGCTTCAAATGTGCGTTCACTGTGATGTTGCCAAACACAGATGCGACCATCATGATGCTGTAAACAGAACCTGGATTCATCCGAAAAAATGACGTTTTGCCATTCATGCACCCAGGTTTGTCGTTGAGTACACCATTGCAGATGCTCCTGTCTGTGATGCAGCATCAAGGGTAACTGCAGCCATGGTCTCTGAGCTGATAGTCCATGCTGCTGCAAACATCGTCGAACTGTTCGTTCAGATAGTTGTTGTCTTGCAACATCCCCATCTGTAGACTCAGGGATCGAGACGTGGCTGCACGATCCGTTACAGCCATGCGGATAAGATGCCTGTCATCTCGACTGCTAATGATACAAGTCCGTTGGGATCCAGCATCACGTTCCTTATTACCCTCCTGAACCCACTGATTCCATATTCTGCTAACAGTCATTGGATCTCGACCAACGCGAGCAGCAATGTCGAGATACGATAAACCACAATCGTGATAGGCTACAATCTGACCTTTATCAAAGTTGTAAACATGATGGTATGCATTTCTCCTCCTTACATGAGGCATCACAACAACGTTTCACCAGGGAACGCCGGTCAACTGCTGTTTGTGTATGAGAAATCGGTTGAAACTTTGCTCATGTCAGCACGTTGTAGGTGTCACCACCAGTGCCAACCTTGTGTGAATGCTCTGAAAAGCTAATCATTTGCATATCACAGCATCTTCTTTCTGTCGGTTAAATTTTGCATCTGTAGCATGTCATCTTCATGGTGCAGAAATTTTAATGGCCAGTAGTGTAACATATTTGGTCCACAAATTTTTCCAATCCCACTTTGCTGCTTTGTTAAACTACTCAGCTGATCATGAAAAAAATTGCACTACTCTGCTTCTTATATCCTTTCAGTAGGTCTTGCTCTAAATTCTTAAACATTTGTGTGTTTCTTTACTGCTTTGCACAGCTGACAGGTTTTTGATTCCACTATCAACCATAACTTTGCTATTTGCAGTAGCCTAACTGGTCCTGTGAGTGACTTTCAATCTTAGCTACTACTTGCAGATCATGAATGTTAGAACACTATATCCTCAGTCAACTTTCCAGTGATTGGTAGTATCAGGCTGGTTGTGACTGGCTTTAATAGAGGAGAAGGTTGCATGGCTAACACTAACTGTTCATCCCTAGTTGCAAGCTGACCAAATAAGTCTGTTTTATCCACCCTTAATTGTGCTACCTCATTAAGCAACAACTGTGTAGCTTCTTGCCCTGTGATACTCCTGTGTTCTAGACTCTGCCGCTGCATAGCCTTAATCTCTAATACACACTAAGTGAAACAGAACAACAATCAACAGTAGCTTATACATCAGTTACAACGTACCTCTCATCATGACCTGCCTTGACTCTGTGCATTGTCTAGCCACATGACCATACCTATGACAATTAAAACTAAACTACTGCTACTGACTCTGCACAAGAAGCATAATTACCTAGCAAATTGCACTGACTGCTCCTCAAGGGTTGCAAATATTGCTCCTTAATATTACCTTGGAACTGGGAAAGTGTAGTTGGGAATAATGGCTGTACTACGTTTTCCCTAAAATTGCAGTGAATCTCCAGCTTAGTCCTCATGTTCCCTACACATGAAAACAAAAAGACAACCAAAAAGCAACCATCCATTCACTCACTCCACTGTGTGACAATACTGTATGGTATGTGGAGGCTGACTCTGCTGGCACTAGCTGCCACCCAAGGACTTCTGACACCAAGCTATAGGCCCATGATAAGAGGCCACTGCTGTGTTGATGCTGAGGTGTGGGGAGGGGTGAAGATCGAGCTGGTGGTGCTGGCTGTTTGTGGGTAAGAAAACACAGCTAGAAGATAAAACACTTTTATTCAGATCTTTTTTTTATGTATGTACCACCATTTGGCTGTTTTGCTGTTTATTAAATACTTAAGTTTATTTAAGTACTTAAATAAACAATAAAACAGTGAAATGGTGGTGTGTTCCCTTATA
This sequence comes from Schistocerca nitens, assembly GCF_023898315.1. NCBI lineage: Eukaryota > Metazoa > Arthropoda > Insecta > Orthoptera > Acrididae > Schistocerca > Schistocerca nitens. The sequence goes on from NC_064619.1 coordinate 167,093,906, forward strand.
AAATATTGTATGACTGTTGCTCAGCAACATCAAAAAGTTTTGTTCAACTTGGCCTACAAATTTGTAGTTGAATGGTGTGGAGGGCCTGATTACCATTGTGGAAACTGGCTGTTGCCGGCCTGTCTAATTGTGATGACTACGCCCAGTGTTGCCGACATTATTTTGCATGCTCATGACATGTGCCCTAGTAGTCTGAAGTGTGTCAGATGCAGCAAGTGCCGGCACTGAGTCAGTCTACCAGAATTCTCATGGAGACCTAAGGATCCAGAAGGAGTGTTCACCCCTATGGGCAACGATGGTGGATGCTGTAACACTTACCCAGGTGGTGGAGTGCAACATACCACAGTGGACACAAATTACTGCCACCCCTCCCCCCCCCTCCCATGGCATAAGTTCAGTTGCTGTTGTAGAGAGCCTGGGAACAGCTCATATGTCCCAATGTCCCATGGCAGCAAGACTGCAGTTGGTGGACTTAGCCCTCTGAGCTCATCTGGCAAAGGTGGCTGTTCCATCTGGCTTCAGCTGCTTGTTGACCCATCAGATGGTTGTGACTAGCTTATACAGGTTAATGACACATTTATTTTGCTGATACAACGCTTCTAACCACATACAAATCAACACCCCTATGGGCCAAAGATGCTAGAACCCGCTGGCCCATCCTGCAGTTGCGCTACACTTCTGCTATGTTGTCAGGATTGCAACATATAGCTTGGCCTATGTCATGGTAGGTAAACAGGCATGTTGATGGTCAGCATACCATTGCCTCAGCACCTGTCAGCTGCCCATAGTTTTTAACACAGACACACCAGAGCTGATATTTCCACAGTAATGCCCAAAATTTAGTGGCAGCAATACACTTCAAATGAGTTAGGGGACTGTACTGACCATGGAACTGGTCCTCTACTCCCTGTCCACATGTCATCAGAGATATTGTCCAATGCATCACACCTGAAATATGCTGGAGCCCTGTCATGCTTTCTCAAAATTTCTGGAACTCAACCTGTAGCAAGTATGGAAAAACTTTCTGTATGAAGTCCTTGTAGACAGCATTTGTATGACATGGTGGTAGGAGATACAAACTTATCTGACACTGAACTGCAATGACACGTTTCACATAAATATTAAAAGCTTGAGCTGAGACTAGTGTGAATTATTGTACTGTAAGGTTGTACATTTGCCCACAAAAATTGATTGTGAAAATTTGCTTTCCCATCTCTTCCAAGGGTTGCCTCAACTGTAAATACGACTGAAACTGGCAGTTTCAGGAGTAAATCATAAGCACAAGTTCTATCACATTCAGTTAATGTCAGGTGAAAGATCTTGTTCAACCTGAAAATGACTGTGGACTCTGTACCACATGATATGATCATGTGTCATGGGCTTATACCTTTATCTTCTTTGACAGAATACAGACTGCATTCTCTCTGGTCAGGTGTACAGGTAAACCTTTGTTTGCCTTGATCTACAATTTGTGGTGCTACAGATCAACTCCCAGTATCATGGTGGTCATGGTGGTAAATAACAGCAAAGGTTGGATGACTCGGCTGTCTTCTCTGTGGAAACATGTTTTGATGCAGCCTTTCTTTCATTATCATTCATGTGGGCATACACCTACCTGCTCTTAAAGTGAATATTCAGTCATGGTTAATCAGATCTCTTATCAAGTAACTCACTGCTACACACAAGAAAAATTTAAGACAGGTTAACCTCAAGTGTACATACACATCAAATGTTAATGCATCGCCCTACTACTAAAACACAAATGTTTGTCAGACATATATCTTATCTTGACCTTTTTTTGTTTTGGTGTAAAAAAGCTGCCTCCCAAAGTTTATAAAATCATTTCTGGAATAGCAGCAGATGGTATTATAATTCATTAATAATTTTTTAAAGTTTGTTTCCTGCTTTTCATTATTTAGGATTAATCAGTGGCACTTTATTACCTGATTTTTTATACCCAATAGGATTATCTTGATTGCCCTGATGTTTTTTATTTAAATTTTTAGTGTCACCCTTATCAATATTGATATATGAATGAAAATACAGTTCATGAATATTTGCTGGCTTTCTTTCCTAATCTCTGAATCTTTGACGTTCAATGGTTTAAATTAAATGATGATATCATTTGCATGGCAGGCAGGCCACAAGTGGCCCATCGGGACCATCCGACTGCCATACCATCCTCAGTTGAGGATGCGGATAGGAGGGGCGTGTGGTCAGCACACCGCTCTCCCAATCGTTCTGATGGTTTTCTTTGACCGGAGCCGCTACTATTCAGTCGAGTAGCTCCTCAATTGGCATCACGAGGCTGAGTGCACCCATATCATTTGCATGCATGCATACTAATTGTAGTAACCAACCTACAAGAAATATTTAGTAAATAACTATCAATCCTAATAATAAGTTTTGCATATCCCATGTAACACTGAGATGCTGAAGTATTATGTGTCTTCAAACTCACTGACTGTTAGATAAAATGAAACTTGTAGAATCTTGGGGCTGTGTCCCCCTTTTGAAAATTTTCTGTGCATGACTGTTAAAAAGAGGCATTTCATGGAAGTCCATTATTAATTAAGACATTAGACTTAGTTGGCATCTGACCTAAATAATTTTTTCTCCAAGAAATTTTAATTCATAACCATTGCCAGTAACAACTTCAGCAATATTCTCTGAAAGCTAATGAGATTTTAGTTGATAGATGTTTAATGTCATTTATTAATCATTAGCTGTGGGTTGTTAATTACAGAGGTTGATTAAGGTCATTTGCCCTCCCAGGGACTTTGGGGGAGGTGACAAACTCATGCCCATAGCAGGCCACCAGAGTGGGGATGCAATTGGGCAATTTTCTTGAAGAAATCATGGATGGAAAAAGGGAGTGACCAATAGTGAGCACTTGCACTAAGTAGGCACATACTCAGTAAGTGTGATTTGATTATCAGCCAGCTAGTCAACATCACCCTTCCACTTTCTGCCTGCACTGGGGACATCTGGAACCTGCATTTGATGTGTCCACCCCTGCATATCATTGCAGGTGTAGCTGAGTGTGGATGAGGAATGGCTCCTGGCACACGTTTCGCCAGCTGCAGAAAAAAGAGCATTGAGGGTCCTAGTGATTGCTGTGCAGGTGCTAGTGCCATAGCCATACCTTTGTTGAATTGTCACTGAAAGCAGGCTTACATCACTCAATTGAAATGATCTCGTTAGTGCTGCCCTTTCTGATAATGCAAGTGTTTGTTCCTCTTGATATCACTTCATACAGGACAGACTGTGCAGGAGTGATAGATATGTGTACAGCAGCAGCCAGACATGTGCCGAACTCTTTGAAAATGAACTGAGGGTGTTGTCCGTGGCATTGTAGGTTTTTTGGAGAAAACCACTGTCATCATTGGATGACTGGGCTGTTGATCAAGACAGTGTGATGAAATCATCAGGTACTTGCAGCTGTCCACTGAACACTAGTTGCAGTGGAGCACAAATCTTCTTTTACATCTGCTCAGAGATCAAGCAGAGCCCACAGCAATGTATCAATCCAAGATTCTTTTTGCAACTTGAGAATAGATTTTAGTGGCTGATGTAAGGTCTCACCATGCCATTACCAGCTGGTTGGTAACTTGTGGTATGAATATGGTGGCTGCCAGAAAGGCAAGCTTGAGCATAGCTCGGGCCACCAACATTGTGTTAAAAAGACCATGCCTGAGTTTAGGTCAGGCCACAATTTTCTAAATGCACAAGCCACCTGTTGCTCAAAAACTGGGCTCATTTTGTATGACAACAATGTACAGCATCTCGCTACCTATCTCTTGAATGGTGGTGCCTTCTGTTGTCAGTTTCTATAATTATTTCAAAAGCAACATTAGTGAATGTAACAGCTGCTGTCATGAATGGCTGAGCCAATATGATTGCATTGACTTAATTTTGTGCATGCACCCATTAGATTTCACAGTTTGATGCAATTCTGCTACAAATACGTGATGGTTGCTGAGCTGAGTGAGCAAGAAATTTTGGAAGCGCTCACTATTTCTTGGGAACAATAATTATACCTCCTGCTTTCATTATTTTAATATTTGTAATCTTTAAAAGAATGAATGTAAATATGAAAAATAAATCTTGAAGCTTGGTCTGTTTTTAGTATGTATACTCTTGAATATAAACCAATTACATATGTACCATAACACTTTAAATAATGACATAAATGGCCGCCTTTCTAATACTGGTCTCTGAAGTGTTAAATAGTTCATTGAATAGTAACCCCTGCAACTGATGACTTTGGATCATGGTAATAGTAAGAGGAAACCCCTGACAAGAAAAACAGATGCTCACAAGTACCTTGGCGATGAACTCAGCTGTGGTGTCTGGTAGTGATATGGCTTCTGGCCACCTGGTATAATGATCAGTGACTGTTAGTAGTTGATGGTGACTGTCTATACTAAAATGTGCCTTCAGTAGCGGAAAATCCTGAATGTTTGTGTACATATACTGTGCAACTCTGTTTCTCTGGCATGAAACACACTAGTAGTGAGCCCGCACACAGCTGTCTAGCCAGACCACTTTGCTTGCATCAAGTCTGACCATTGCTTTGATGTCAAGTTGTGACATGTTGTGAATGGCACTGAAGACCTCTCGGCAGTGTTTTTGCAGGATTAGAGGTGTGAATGATCAATGCCGTAGTCACACCCCATTTCATTTGCAGATCTGTCACACTGTATGTGTGTCAAGTAAAGTGAAGTAGGTGCTCTGTCAAGGACATACTGTTATATGAAAGCATCCATGAGCTGGCTATCTGTAATCTCTACCCAGTCCACCACTGTTAAGGTGGCTTTATTCTTTATAGGCAATCAGACTTTGCCTTTGATGTGTCAAATACCTGTTGTAAATTGTGCCACAAATTCTGAGTGTCGGCACTGATGTGATGAATAAGTTCAGTTGGCTGCTATAGAACAGAAATGGCTTATGGTCTGTAAACACTCCTAAGTTTTGGCCCTCTAAAATGGATTGTAAATATTTAATGGCTTGGTACATGGCAAGAAATTCTCTGTCTATAACACTCCATTTAGTTTGCACTTCTGTAAGATGCTGGAGAAAATTCCAGAAGCTGCAAGGATCCATGGATCTGCCATAAGACAGCACCCGCTGCTACCTGGCTAGCGTCTACAAAACATCTGATGGTGTGCCAGGCTTCAGGTGTGTTAGCAGTGTTGCATTCAATAGTGCTATCTTAATATCTTCAAATCCTCTAGATGCATCCACAGACCACTCAGTTTTTGTGCTGCCGGAAGTGTTTTTCCAATGAGCAGCAGTATATGACAGCAATAAAAGTTCACCATGCTAATAAATTGTCAAAGGCCTCTGTATGTAGTATGGCATAGCATATTTTGCATAGCTGAAACCTTTGCTTGCTGTGGGGCTAATCCAATGCAGGAGACACATTTGTTTCATAAGCTTTGATGTTTACCACACTGCATCAGGTGTTAAAGCTGTAATCTCCTGACTCATGAGCCCAGAAAAGAAATCTTTGCTCGTGCAAACAACTATTTCTAGGCGTTAATGAGGATGTCAAAATCATCAAGTGGTTGAAAGAGTTGACATAAATGTTCTAAATATTCTTGCAAGGACTTAGAAAAACTCAAAATATCATTGAGATAGCAAAAGACAAACGATATACCATGTAAAACACATTGCATGAATCTCTGCCAAGCCTGCATGGCATTTTTTAATCCATATGTCATAAAATTGTAATGATATAATCCAAATGGTGTGATGATGGCTGTTTTCTTCATTTCCTTCTTGGCCACTGGAATTTGTGAGAACACCTTATCACAATCAATGGCACTAAATACAGGTACACCCATAATTGCATAATTAAAACCAATGGTGTTTGGTACTGGATTGCAGACTGATTCATGCAAGCATTTAATGCTCAGTAATCACCACATAATCTCCATGTACCATCCTTCTTTTCCACCATGCAGAGCTGAGATGTCCAGCCACTATCTGATGCAGAAATTATGCCAATGGTATCATCGCCACATGTACAATGCCTTTGAATGCTGCACAGAACCTTCCTGCACTGGTACTACACTGTTGCGTGACCAGTGCCACTCAGGTGTCGCCCTCTGCCAACTGCCATGAGGAGTGGCCAGAGCCAGCTATGTGGAGAACGGTTGCAACCAGAGAGCAAGACAGAAGAGCGGAGCTCTGAACTGTGTCAACCTGCTACACAACGTGTTCAGACAGAAGATGCCTTTGGTTGGTATTGGTGACACTGTGGATAGCACCAATCATTAACCGTTTTGAGTTATAGTGAGCTGTGGTGATTGGAATGGTCATCGTCCAGGGATCTGAATACTGGGAGTGTTCTATGTGGCTCAGTTGTGGCATATATTTAATTAAGAGAACTCTGTGGAAGGGGGAGACCGAAAACTTGTCATGCTACGCATATGTACTGTATTCAGATGGTTATTTTCATGTCCTTTCCAGAGACAAATTCTGATAGTTGTTTTTTCTTTTGTATCTGTTTGCATTGAGAAAAGATAGATGAATGAGGAACTGCAGTAATTTTGATAGGATGAGCACATATGTTATATTCATGTCTGGTTGTAAAGTTGTCTTGCCTCAGGTACCACATTAAATTAAATTAAACATTTCATTGTAACCATTTTTGACATATTGTTTTAAATCAATTATTTCATGTTTTTAAAAGTTTGGGTTAAAAAAAAATGCTTAGAACTGTTGTATTATGTCTACCACCTCACCCCCAGCCCTTCCACTTAATGCTCTGTTACAGAAATTATGCCTTATGCTAACAATCTGTTCATTACATTCTGTGCACACAATGTGCATAGCAAAATACAAGCTGTCTGGGCATGATCTTGATGTGATGCTGTCTGTATGGGAGCATTTTTCCCATGCTTTAACTGCACTGGTCAGTACAGGGAACTCATTCAATAACTGTGCAAAGATAATGTCACTGGAGATGGTACATAGTTCACCTGTCACAGATACATGGGGTTGCTTCTCATGTACCACACACGTGTGCAGTCCTCATTTGCTGAAGAATGAAACTTGTGGATCTTTTGAACACACCATGGAAATCTTTGTGCAGTCTGGAGTGGACTGTGTGCACTTTTGGCCAACTGGAACAGTCAACAGGACAAGTAGAAAATTATTTATATTAGCACTCATTTAATAGCAATTAACGAAGTCTGGCACCATTTGAAAAATCTTAGAAAGTCAGCTCTCATGACTGAGCCACTGCCTTTAGCAATGACAAACTTTCACATCAGCATGAAAGGAGCACAGAAATGTAATGAAATCTCCAATTCACTGTCCGTGTTAATTTGGGTTTTGTTTGCCACCCTCAGATTATGGCATTTGGTTGATGTTAGTTCATAGCACAGGTGGCACAGAAAGAACACTCACTTCTGAACCGGAATCTGCAACCAGTATTTCTGTCTGACATAAACAGCCTGTCAGAATGTCTTAGCACTGCCACAGAGTTTTGTTGCAATGTACACTAAAATTGTTTTTTTGTTGTACAGGCAGCGTTCATCTGCATGACGAGTGTGGCCAACCACTAACACTTGTCATTCTCATTTGGGTAATTGCACAACACTTCATTGCCTTGCGCAACATCCAGACTTCTTGTGTAGCCAACACCTTGTTGGTCTTTTTACATGAAGCACTTGCTCTGCCATCACAGTTCTGTTCTTTCTACACATGAGTTTTGTTTGTATGTACTGACCTGTGTGTGAACTGCTGCTGATGGCAGCTGCAGCATCTTCCTCATGAAGTCATATGATCTGGCTTCCGTAGCATCTATGGAGGTTGTCAAGCGTGTTCTAGGACCAGGAGTATCTCCATTGGTCAGCATGCTCGTTCCAGGACTGCTGTTAGAAGTTGAAGACATTTGATCACAACAATCATTATCTTCTAGGTAATTAGCCATTATGTTGGTCTTCCTTGCTAGACTGTTAAGGGCAGCTTAGCACTTTCCACCAACACATGACGTATTTTTGCAGGAAGTTTGTTAAGCCATGTTAGATGTAATGCAGTTTCTGCCAGATCTTTATGTGCAGACAAACACAGTTCTCTCAGCACTTCAGTGGTATCAATTGCATGTAAGTTTGATTTGAAAGCAGATGTTTCAAATGTCTACATTGCGGCAAGAGGTAATGTTCAATCAAAGCATCTTTCACTTGAGTGTATGATTGCTCATGTACAGGTAGCACATCTTCAATGGTTTTGATGTCATCATTGCCTAATTGTGCCAACACTAACACATACTTGTCAAAGTTATTGTGCACTTAGTGTTTGTGAAAAATTGAAGAAACCACAAATAACTGTTTATTGTCCATAATGGTGGGAGTTTCACATTAGCAACATTCAGCAGAGATGAAGCATTTTACAGATCTAGAATGGTGTGGAAACTCGATACCACATTTGTAGTTGGAGTTGAAGTGGGTGGGGTAGAGAATGATGTATTTCTTTCATTAAGTGATGATGTAATTAGTGTTGATGGTGTCTCCATTGTCAGTGACAATGATGATGCTGACTCAAGTTATTAAATTTTTTACATTTTCTAGTCAGTATTTCAAATAAGTAGGCTTTAAGATTTGCTATTACCCTAATCACAAATGAGAAAATGATGTATGATAAAACATAATAAGGATTTACTGGAGATTTATACACTTTTAATAGATTGCTAGTAACATACAAACTTTGAAAGGCAGCAAACAAAAGCAAACTGAGAGAAAGATAATCACTTCACACGACACTTACTATTGCACTTAGTTGACTGGCTGATCTCATGGTAACCACATCTTCACAATTCCTTTTTTCCCTTACTAGCTAAACCAGTAGTCATGGTATTACTACTCTTTTAGACATCCCTATGATCATGTTCATTTGTAAGCCTACTCCCATTTCTTCACTTCTGACACTCCTCCCATGTTATGTCAATTTCTTAGTCATCCATGGCATTGCATATGCAGCCCTTTTTGACTCCTTTTTATAGATTCATTTGAGATTCTTCTCCAGGGAGTATGGATTCACTACCCAAGTATGGATATTAATGTCCCCTTCTGGAGTGAGAGCTTAACCTGCACTCTAAGACAAAAAATTGTCCAACTCGGGTCCTTATGCAAGCAGTTATTCAGCTTGGCATTGATTGACCAAGTTATTGGGTGTCCTCTTGAGGAATGTCATGCCAAATTCCGTACAGCTGCTGCATTAGACTGCCAAAATTCTGAGAAGATTGGAGTGCCCTGTCAATAATGCTCTAAATATTCTCAATTGGTGGGAGATCTGACGACATTTCTGGTCAAGGTAGTGTTTCACAAGCAGAAGACAAGTAGTAGAAACTCTCGCTGTGTGCGAATGAGCATTATCTTGCTTAAATGTAAGCCCAGACTGGCTTGCCATGTAGGGAAACAAAACACAACATAGAATTTAATATCAACATACTGCTGTGCCATAAGTCACCAAGCTATCATTGTTCTTCCCCGTAACATAAACCTCACCCACTTCATCATCCTCAAGTACCAGCATGTACTTGCTTGGAATTCTGCACCATGGAAAATTTTACTATCTTTGCTACCTTCCTGGGAATAACTTCCTGAGTAATTGGGAAGCTTCCATAGCATTGCTCTCATGCTTGCTAAAAAGCCTACTTCTCCAATGCATATCAGTTTCTCTGCTTGGGTCCCCTAAATGCTCACGTGTGGAAGTGATATGCTTTAATTAATTTTTTAGCAGACACTACTTGCAAAAAATTGCAGCTGTGAAACCAGACACCATTAACATAAAATTAGTGTGTTATTGTCTGCAAGAGCCAATTGTGATACAAATTTGTAGATCAAAATTTCTTAACAGACTCACTGCTGTAATCTGTATTGATCATCAATCACTACAGTTTACTGTTCTTGCAGCATTGGCAGTCAAAGTGAATTGAATGACAACAGTAAATTGTACTGTTAGCTCCATCGTGCTGAATCAGCAGAAATCAGAACACTGGACTAAAATATTAACTACTGCTGAGTATCTGTCCATTTGTAATGCCAGTTCAGTTGTGACGGCACCCTGCTTCAGGTGAACTCCAGCATATTATCCTCATGGCAGCAGAAACAGTAGCAGTTTTTAGGCATGTCAGCTGGTGTTGATTCCGCAGCCTAAACTACCAGCACTGGCCCACTGTACTGCACAATTACACACCAGATGTTTGCTGCAATGGCTTCATTGTATTTGCTGTGCATGCACATAGGGAAATTTCTTCTTATCATGCCCCTCTTGCCACCCCACCAGTGGGTTTCTCATGGTGTGACCACGGTAGTATATATTTTTTTTAAAAAAAAGCATGAGACATGCAATGTATTCACATATTTAGCACTGAAAATGTTCAAACTACCTGCCATATTGTCATAAAGAAACCAGCAACTCTTAGTTGCTCAGTTCTCACCCTAACTGAGGACACTGACAAAAGACCCATAGCCCTGCTCTGCTCTCTTCCTCCTCAACTTACCGTATTTGCCCAAATCTAATCGCACTTTTTTCCAGTTTTTGTAATCCAAAAAACCACCTGCGGCTTAGAATCGAGTGCAAGGTAAGCGGAAGTTCTGAAAAATGTTGGTAGGTGCCGCCACAACTAACTTCTGTCGTCAAATATATGTGGCGCTACACAGGCATGCTTTGCATCTAATAGGAACTTTTATGAATTGTGAATCACATGCAGTATTCTCTTCACCATAAGAATAATATGAATATAAACATTTTGCCATGTATTCTTTCGTGTTTGCTGCCATCATATTTAAATCCTGTCTGCCTAATAAACTACAAAACTAGAGTGAGACAACAGCAAACGCAGAAGAATATACATATTATGTCATGTTTATATTCGTATTATTCTTATGCCTAATAGTGATAGTCAGAAATGAAGCACAGCAGTTGACTAGATTTTTAAATCTAAGATGACTCTAATTTCTGTGCAGAATGTAATGTACTAAAGAGGTGTCTGCAAAGATTTTCAGATGGAGAAAAATTTTCGCTAAACTCTCGTTCAGAACATCTTCTATCATACGCAGTCCATTATGTGGTTCTTGTTGATCATTATCAAAGAAAGCAGCAGTGTAAGTAACAACAAACAGCAGTCTCTTGCCATTGTCTCGATAATGAGATGATTCCTCTTTAAGCAGCAGTAGCGTGCACAAAAACAAGCCATGCCGCGAGTGGTGACAGGCCGTAAACACTCATTATCAGAATGTGACAAACAATGCATGACAGAGTACAGTAATGCATTTTCAGCTTAGAGTGACATAAACACCTGTAACAAAGAGAAAGGCACTTATCAGATCAAAGAAAAATAAGCAATCAATTCAAACCAGATGAAGCACGTGAAAAAGGAAGGGTACCTGTATAAGTACGGATGGAGCCCCTGACGCATAGCAATGAGTACCTGGGAAAACTTAACTGCTAAGCTTACAACTCGAACCAGACTACTGTAGCTGTATCGTCATTCATTCGACATAAATTGTTTCTCATATTACAATGGACCAACTTTGTTTCGATTTGGAGGTGCGGCCTAAAACTTTTCTCTCCCCTTGAATTTTGAGTCTCAAATTTCTAGTGTGGCTTAGATTCGGGAACATTTTTTTCCCTTGATTTTGAGTCTCATTTTTCAGGTGTGGCTTAGATTCGAGTGCAGCTTAGATTCAAGTAAATACCACTATGTGAGTCACATTAGCTTTTAACTTCTATACCACCATTTAAAATTATTTATCATTTTGGAAAATAATTGATATCAAACAAATTAGATACAATTTTACATTACATTTGCATTCCAATATTATACAGTTTAATTTTCCATACAGCTAAATTTATATCTTTCATTTAATTAGGAGTGACAACCGCAGGGACCTAGTCATGTTCACGACTTACTCCTACATGCCCTGTGTTACTTCTTCAGTCAAACAACACAGTACAGTACTAGAATTTCTTACTAATACATAAATAAACAATTATAATATGAACTATTTATGCTGAAGCTAATTTGTTGTGTAATTGTGGTGGGCTTTCTGTTTTGGCACACAACCATTGTTTGTTTGTGGAAAGCGGAAAGGGTGAAAAAACAAAGAAGGTTTAACTTACCAAACGAGAAAGTGTTGGTATGTTGATAGACACATTAAAAAACACAAACACACACACAAATATTGAAGCTTTCGCAACCCCTGGTTGCTTCACCAGGAAAGAGGGAAGGAGAGGGAAAGACAAAAGGATGTAGGTTTTGAGGGAGACGGTAAGGAGTCATTCCAATCCCGGGAGCAGAAAGACTTACCTTAGGGGAAAAAGGACAGGTATACACTCGCGCACACACACACATATCCATCCGCACATACACAGACACAGGCAGACATATGTAAATGCAAAGAGGTTGGGCAGAGATGTCAGTTGAGGCGGAAGTACAGAGGCAAAGATGTAGTTGAATGACAGGTGAGGTACGAGGGGCGGCAACTTGGAATTAGCAGAGGTTGAGACCTGGTGGGCAACGGGAAGAGAGAACATATTGAAGGGCGAGGTCCCATCTCCGGAGTTCTGATAGGTTGGTGTCAGTGGGAAGTATCCAGATAACCCGGATGGTGTAACACTGTGCCAAGATGTGCTGGCCATGCACCAAGGCATGTTTGGCCACAGGGTGATCCTCATTACCAACAAACACTGTCTGCCTGCGTCCATTCATGCGAATGGACAGTTTGCTACTAGTCATTCCCACATAGAAGGCTTCACAGTGTAGGCATGTCAGTTGGTAAATCATGTGGGTGCTTTCACACGTGGCTCTGCCTTTGATCGTGTACACCTTCCGGGTTACAGGACTGGAGTAGGTGGTGGTGGGAGGGTGCATGGGACAGGTTTTACTCTGGGGGCGGTTACAAGGGTAGGAGCCAGAGGGTAGGGAAGGTGGTTTGGGGATTTCATGGGGATGAACAAGAGGTTACAAAAGTTAGGTGGACAGCGGAAAGACACTCTTGGTGGAGTGGGAAGGATTTCATGAAAGATGGATCTCATTTCAGGGCAGGATTTGAGGAAGTCGTATCCCTGCTGGAGAGCCACATTCAGAGTCTAATCCAGTTCCGGAAAGTATCCTATCACAAGTGGGGCACTTTTGGGGTTCATCTGTGAGAGGTTCTGGGTTTGAGGGGATGAGGAAGTGGCTCTAGCTATTTGCTTCTTTACCAGGTCGGGAGGGTAGTTGTGGGATGCGAAAGCTGCTTTCAGGCTATTGGTGGATCCAGGACTGAGGCAGATTCGTTTGTCATGAAGACCTAAGCTGTAGGGAAAGGACCTTTTGATATGGAGTGGGTGGCAGCTGTTATAATGGATGTACTGTTGCTTGTTAGTGGATTTGATGTGGACAGATGTGTGAAGTTGGCCATTGGACAGGTGGAGGTCAACGTCAAGGAAAGTGGCATGGGATTTGGAGTAGGACCAGGTGAATCTGATGGAACCAAAGGAGTTGAGGTTGGAGAGGAAATTCTGGAGTTCTTCTTCACTGTGAGTCCAGATCATGAAGATGTCATCAATAAATCTGTACCAAACTTTGGGTTGGCAGACCTGGGTAACCAAGAAGGCTTCCTCTAAGTGACCCATAAATAGGTTGGCGTATGAGGGGGCCATCCTGGTACCCATGGCTGTTCCCTTTAATTATTGGTATGTCTGGCATTCAAAAGTGAAGAAGTTGTGGGGAAAGAGGTTTTAGGTAGGGTAGCAGGTGATCGGCGTGAAGGGAAGTGCTCCATCACAGCGAGGCCTGGACGTGCGGGATATTTGTGTATAAGGAAGTGGTATCAATGGTTACAAGGATGGTTTCCAGGGGTAACAGATTGGGTAAGGATTCCAGGCATTCGAGAAAGTGGTTGGTGTCTTTGATGAAGGACGGGAGACTGCATACAATGGGTCGAAGGTGTTGTTCTACGTAGGCTGAGATACATTCTGTGGCAGCTTGGTAACCAGCTACAATGGGGCGGCCGGGATGTTTGGGTTTGTGAATTTTAGGAAGTAGGTAGAAGGTAGGGGTGCGGGGTGTTGGTGGGGTCAGGAGGTTGATGGAGTCAGGTGAAAGGTTTTGTATGGGGCCTAAGGTTTTGAGGATTCCTTGAAGCTCCACCTGGACATCAGGAATGGGATTACCTTGGCAAACTTTGTATGTAGTGTTGTCTGAAAGCTGACACAGTCCCTCAGCCACATACTCCCGACGATCAAGTACCACTGTCGTGGAACTCTTGTCAGCTGGAAGAATGATGATGGATCGGTCAGCCTTCAGATCACAAATAGCCTGGGCTTCAGCTGTGGTGATGTTGGGAGTAGGATTAAGGTATTTCAAGAAAGATTGAGAGGCAAGGCTGGAAGTGAGAAATTCCTGGAAGGTTTGGAGAGGGTGATTTTGAGGAAGAGGAGGTGGGTCCCGCTGTGATGGAGGATGGAACTGTTCCAGGCAGGGTTCATTTTGGATAGTGTCTTGGGGAGTTGGATCATTAGGAGTAGGCTTAGGATTATTTTTCTTCATGGCAAAGTGATATTTCCAGAAGAGACTATGAGTGTACGACAGTAAATCTTTGACAAGGGCTGTTTGGTTGAATCTGGGAGTAGGGCTGAACGTGAGGCCTTTGGATAGGACAGAGGTTTCGGATTGGGAGAGAGGTTTGGAGGAAAGGTTAACTACTGAATTAGGGTGTCTTGGTTCCAGATTGTGTTGATTAGAAAATATATATATATATACAGTGGCGGTCGAAATAATAGAGCCACCTCTATTGACGAGATTAAGAACTAGGATATCTATTAGTTCGCGAAATCGCCACGAGTGCCGTGTTGTCAGTCCCTTGTAGACAACATCAGGGAAGACGTTGCTGCTATCTTTAGTCATCCGAAAGGAAGCGTTTGAGCTAGACGTGTGAAAAGAGGCATAAAGGTAAGAATCTTAAGGGTCAAAATAATAGAGCCGCTTTACACATGTGCCTTTAAATTGATGTTTATGCAGTTGTTTTGTATGTAAATTGACGTGTGGTTTTGTTTACATTCGTCTAGATGGGCAGAGCAAAGCATACCAGTGAAGATGAGCGTATAGTAATGTTCCGGATGTTCAAAAGTGGGATGTCCATGAATAAAATAGCCAATGTCTTGCACGTTTCGCGAAAACGAGTCCAGAACGCCATGAGACGGTCAAAACAAACAAAGCCGCAGGTGGAGAACAGGGGGCGACCTCGTGTAACTACTCCTCGCGTAGACAGACTCATCACTAGGGAAGTGAAGAAAGACCCATTTTTGTCAACACCACGACTGAAAGCCATTTTGTTTAGCGACGAACATGATGTTCAACCATCAACCTCAACGATTCAAAGACGACTGAGATCTGCAAAATTGAATGGGCGCATTGCAAGAAAGAAGCCACATGTTTCACAAGCTAATGTTCGGAAAAGGTTAGCCTTTGCCCGGAGAAATGAACAAAAACCTAATACTTGGTGGAGGAACATCCTTTGGTCCGATGAATCCAAGTTTAATAGGTTTGCCTCAGACGGAAAAGTCTATGTGTGCCGCCCACCAAACCAGGAATTTAATCCCAAGTACACTTTAAAAACTGTGAAATACGGTGGCGGAAGTGTTATGGTATGGGGATGTTTTTCGTGGTACGGCATTGGTCCAATACACCGTATCAACGGTATAATGAACGCAGAAATGTACAAAGACATCTTGGCAAATGTGATGCTGCCTTATGCTGAAGAGGAAATGCCGCTGAAATGGAAATTTCAGCACGATAACGATCCAAAGCATACTGCAAGGATCATAAGGCAGTTTGTTCAAGAGCACAATATCGAAGTATTAGAGTGGCCACCTCAGTCCCCTGACGCATCACCCATTGAGAACTTATGGGAGATCTTAGACAAGAGAATTGACCGCTCAAAAGCTACATCTTCAGAAAAACTGTGGGAAGAAATCCAGAGAGCCTGGTATGCGATCAGTAGTGACGAATGCAGGCGTTTAGTAGACTCTATGGGTAAGAGGTGCAGGGCAATCCTCAAAAATAAGGGTTACCCCACGAAGTACTAATGCAGTCCTATGCAAAAAAGACTGTTCCTGTACGTTTCATAAGACTGAGATCAAGTACAATATATTTGTTTCAATTGGCTCTATTTTTTTGACCCTGTGGTCTGGTATTCTTTTGAATATTATTGATTATTACTGATTATTTTGTGTTGTGTTATCTATATAACTGACTATAGTACAATGTGACTCGGTTGTAATGGTTTCCATCATAGTTCAAACATGTCTAGTAATAAATGTGCACTTTATTCCAAACCTTTGCCAGGTGGCTCTATTATTTTGACCGCCACTGTATATATATATATATATACCCTGCAGTTCTCGACTGGGCCACCTGTGTTGTCTGGCCCAGCACCCATCCACTGGAGGGGTGTTCAATCACTCCACTCTCCTACTGACACTGGCACAAGCCAGGACATTTTTGGTACTATGTGCCCACTTCAGGGGGAAAGATTTAATATCACCACCAATGACTAATATCAATCGTGGCTCAGAGGCACAACAGATGACAGTTGACAATCGCCACCAGGTGGATGCAGGGTATGTCATGTGGGCCAAGCTTCTTGCAGCAATGGGACCAGACAAGCAGCTGTGATACAGTCCAGTACAATCCAATACATGAGCTACCATCATTCACACTGTTCTGCTTGTTGGATTTCAACCTTGCATTGTACCTGGAAGTTTTTGTTATTGGATTTCTGTTGTCAATAAACTTGCCCTTGTTTACATATTATGCTTTGTATAGGGACTGGACAGAAAAGTATAGTGCAATGCAACATTTACACAGCTGACTTCATGACAGGGTCCTTCCTCCTGACCTAACACAGCCAGCCAAAGAGAGTATAAGAGCTCCCAGATTATCCATAGTGTCATGCATATAACCAGCACATTCTCCATGCCAGGCATCAGTTGAATATGTGACTAAGCTACTCCAATTTAAATAAGGAGTATCAGCAACTAGGCAAAACTAATGATCTCCAAGCCAAGAGTTAGCCCTGTTGGCGTCAGACTTCGAACTGGGTCTGCCAAGGTTAAGCCACCCAGTGGGTGCTTTCACCTGATGTTACAACTTGTCTCCGGTGGTGCTGGTTTGAAATGGGGTCTGTGCAGTTCCCAACAGCAGGACTCTGCTGCCTGGCTTGGCAATATGGCACCAAGCTGACAAGATAACTTGTGTCAGCAAGTTCGCTGCTGCCAACAGCCACTGCTGCTTCAGCATACCGTTGGCGATATCATGGGTTTCTCCATAGCCAAAACTTCCCACACATGCAACCCTGTAGCTGTAACTAGCCACCCTGTATCATAAGCGTCAGAAATGTCTGCATTGCAACACAGCATAACTCAAGTCTTAAAAAACTCAAGTGTGTTCTTTTCCAGAACATTTGACAACTGTCTCCATGCCCTGGAATGATGAAACCCATCTCTTTCCTCCAAAGTGGTATTCCAGCCCACATCCAACCTATTCTGTATCTCAGAGTATAACCTTACAGCATCTCAGCTTCCAATCACACACTTCAAAGGTAATTCTCCTCCAAGTCCATGTAAAATAAAGTGTGCAGATATCGTAAATAGTGTTTCTTCTTCAGTAATAGCTCAAAAAAACAAACTCGATATCCTACTACAAAACGATGGTCATTGTGAAAAACAAACTTCTGCTGCATACAATAAACTTGCTCCCAAGACCGCAAAGTTAACACAGGTTCATAGTTATCAAAAAAGGTTACCGAATGTGCAAAAACAGAATATATCTACACAGCAAAAACACGTTTCAAAACCTTCTAGCCCCAAAACTGTGAGGAACAAAAAAATTTGTGTGCTTGGTGACAGTCATGGACGTGGAATTTCAGCACTATTGAAAGATAAATGTAATTTAATGGTAACAGGTTTTGTGAAGCCAGGAGCGCAGTTTTGTGAGGTAAATAAACTAACAAACTCTACTGATGTATCTCACTTAAGTAATTGTGATTTTGTCGTGCTTCTAGGTGGTTCAAACGATATATATAGGAATGAAACAAAAGGGTTTGCAAAAGAAATGAAGGAATGCTTAAACAACCTATTACATACAAATGTACTCGTTGTTAACATTCCTCATTGTTATGATTTGCCTTCCTGGTCCTGTGTCAACCAAGAAATTTGCATTGCAAACAAACTGATATCAGAAGTATGTTCTACATTTCATAACGTAGAGATGATTGATACATACAATTTAGGAAGAAGATTTCATACCGCTCATGGACTACATTTAAATATGTTAGGAAAAGACCAAATAGTAGAAAAACTCCGAAATCATATCCTGAAGAAATCAGCCCCAAGTATCAAGATCGCCAAACAACCACAAATTACAAAATGGTTTAGGCCAAAAACAGAAGATTTGATGGAAGCAGAACTGTGTCAACAACTCAAAACCATCTCTGCTACTGAAAATTGCGTGCAAGAAGCCACACAGAAAAATAAAATCTCGGCCAATTTTTTAGGGTAAGTGCTGTGTCAGAAATACCTATAGAAAAGAAATTAATTAAACCCTTAACCGAAAAGTCACAAAGTTCATCATTTCTTGTATTACACCATAACGTCCAGTCATTCAGAAATAAGATTCAAATGCTGGAAGTGTTACTTCAGTCTCAAATAAATCCAGATGTAATATGTATTACCGAACACTGGCTGTCTAAAGAAGAAATTCAGTCAACCTCTATTCCAAGGTACTCATTAACAAGCTTCTATTGTAGGAATTTCTCCACACATGGTGGTACTGCTATATTTGTAAAGGACCAGATAAAATTCAGTGAGGTAGGCCTAAATGAACAGATTGCATTATCTGAAGATAAGGAATTTGAGGTTTCTATGGTTAAGCTGCCTGAACTAAACTATATAATTATAAATGTATACAGAGCACCAAGTAGTAATATTCCAAATTTTATGACCAAATTAGAAGTTCTGCTGAATAGTGTCAGCTCATTAAATATGAGAAGAATACTTTGTGGCGATTTTAACATTGATTTATCAAAAAACAGTAATGCTAAACTTGATTTGTTAAACATGACCAAATCCTTTAATATGATCCCCACAACACACTCTCCAACAAGATCAACAGAGCATACTGATTCAATAATTGATCAGATCTTCATAACTGATACTGGTTGCAAATTCACTGGCGAAGTACTGAGCATGGGATACAGTGACCATGATGCTCAGCTACTGAGCGTTGACATGGAAAATAGTAAAATCAGCCCCAAAAAAGTATTTCAAAGAAGAAACTTTTCAGATGGCAATATTAGGATTTTTAACTTCCTATTAGCTAAGGAAAATTGGGACAGTGTTTACATGCAAACAACTGTTGATAATATGTTCTTAAGCTTCCATAACACCTTCCTTTATTACTTTAATACAGCATTTCCTTTTGAAACAAAAACTTCAAGCAATCAAAATAGAAAGTCGTGGATAACAAAAGGAATCAAAATTTCTAGTGAGAGAAACAGATTTCTCCAATATTGCTCCAAAAAATACATAGTCACTAAAGAATTTTCTGACTATTGTAAAACCTACAAAAAAACTTATCTTAGAGTGATTAGACAGGCAAAACTTTTATGGAATGACAATTTCATAAGAAACTCTTCAAACAAAATGAAAGCTATGTGGAAAGTTATTAAAAAAGAAACTTGTAGTTCAACACCTAAAAAGGAAAACATTTCTCTAACACTTAATGACTCTAAGGTCACAGATCCATACACAGTTGTAAACAAGTTCAATGAATATTTCACCTCACTAGCAGAAGATCTCATTCAGGCAAACTGCAAGGTATCATTCTTCAATTCCACCAATACGTCAAACAGCACTAATGCTACAATGTTTGTTTATGAAACAAACCCTGATGAAATTATGAACATAATAAAATTGTTACGCAATAAAATCTCTAGTGGCTATGATGAAGTACCTGACCTCATATTAAAGGTGTGTGCTCCCCATATAGTAAAGCCATTATCAACCATCTACAACCAATCATTAAAAACTGGCATTTTTCCAGATGCTCTCAAAATAGCTAAAGTCTCACCATTACTAAAGAAAGGTTCCCCTGATTTAGTATCCAATTATAGACCATTATCCATATTAAGCATCTTTTCAAAAATCCTGGAAAAACTTTTTTATGACAGACTTATAAATTTCATAAAAAACCACGCACCAATCAGCATTCAACAACATGGTTTTAGTAAATCTTTATCCACCCAGACAGCAATTTTTGAACTGTTGGACCACATACTGAAATCAATGGACCAACATAATATAGCTGCAGGTATCTTCTTAGATCTCTCTAAAGCCTTTGACGTACTAGATCATAAAATACTGCTTGCTAAATTGGAAAGAAGAGGAATAAGAGGTGTGGCTCACAAGTGGCTATGCTCTTACCTACAAAACCGCAGACAGAAGGTATCACTTCAATACGATATTAATGTACAGAATAAAATAAATAACACAGTTTTCCTCTCGGAGGAAAGAACAATAAGATATGGTGTTCCCCAGGGTTCTGTTCTAGGGCCATTACTTTTCCTCATTTACATAGATGATCTTGTTGAACGTATGAGCCCACAAAAAACTATCCTGTTTGCTGATGATACAAGCATAGTGTTGACTGGATCTAACCCTGAATCCCTTCAGACAATATCTGATAACTCTATGGAAAAACTTTCTGAGTGGTTTAACAAAAATGGCCTAATTGTTAATAGTGGGAAAACTGTATGTATCAACTTCCACCTAATTCCCACATCCAGTCAAAAAACTATCCAAGTAAAGTTAAATAACGATAAAATTGAAAATGTAAATGCAACAAAATTTTTGGGTCTATGGGTCCAACAAAATTTAAAATGGGACACACATATAAACAACTTATCAAAGAAACTCTCATCATTGTGCTATGGACTAAGAATACTAAAATCTACTAAAAGTAAATCCACACTAATGCAAGCATACCATGCGCAGTTCCACTCATTGCTCCGCTATGGAATCATCTTTTGGGGAAATTCAACTCACAGCACAAATATATTTAAACTACAAAAAAGAGCACTGAGGATAATCTGTGGCCTCAAAAAGCTGGAATCCTGTAAATGTCAATTCATAAAACTTAATTTTCTAAGCATCCCATCCCTATTCATTCAAGAAACAATCCTATTCACCAGGGAATACATCTCAAGAACAGGCAAATTAATCCGAAACAATGATATACACGCTCATTATACCAGAGGGCAATCTAATATCCATCAATTTTTTTCAAGGACATCATCATACCAAAAATATACAACGCATCTGGGTGTCGTATTACACAATAAAATTCCAGAACAAATAAAAACTGCTCCAGATCCAATATTTAAAAATAAACTAAAGGCATTTCTGACAAAGCACTGTTTCTATTCAGTACAAGAATTCCTGGAAATGAAAAATTATAAAGTTCCTTTGTAAAATACTGTGATTAGAGTAAAACATTCTGTAGGCAAAATAATAACCTAATTTCTACTATACACAACTATGTTTCAGTTTCACTTCCCAAAATTTTTCAACTCGCTTTTGAATGTACAAGTACACATTCTATTAGTATTAAAACTTAATTGTCTGTGAAATCTCAATGTTAATTTCATGTTTAATGTAGTTTTTAAATGACATTGTCCTTCTGTTGTGTTTCCAGTTGACATTTTCACTATTCTGTAATCTCAGTGATTATTTGTGTAAATTTAAAGTAGCACTACATTGCCTACATGTTTCTTAGTTCCCCATGTAAATTGTTTGTATTCTCTGTATGTGAAGTTACTATATTCATCAATGAACAATTTTGTGTACATTTTTTTAAATGGCAGTCCATTGCCTATTTTTTTTCTCCAAACTACATATTTGTTAAGAAAAATGACTTGTCCTATATCATGTGTACTTTGTACAATATGTGATCCACAGGATGAATAAATAAATAAATAAATAATAAATAAATAAAGTCCTGTCCCGTACACCCTCACAACACCTAGACATTCCCTATCAAATATTGGTAGGACCACATGTGAAAGCAGCCATTATGTCTATCAGTTGTGCTGCAATTAATGTGAAATCTCTTATGTACTTACAACATTCTGCATAAATGACTATCACCACATACGGCCAATCACAAACTCAACCATCAATTTTGGTGACCATGTTTGGGCACAACAACAATAATTGCAAAAGCTGCTGCAGTACTCATGTACTCTTGATCTTTCCTCAGGACCAGCTGCTTTGAAATGTGCCCCTCCAGAACACAAACACAAATCTCATAATCCCTGTGGCCTAAACATCCATAGTCCCACCTTCAGCTGACCCCTCATATTTTATCTCCCCCTTTTCCTATCTGATTTCCTCCATCTCAATCCCCTCCTTCTTGAGATTCCTCTTTTCTATCTCTTATACTCTATCCATGAAGATCCTGATTATTATCAGTATCAATCCAGGTATCTTTAACATTATTGAGAGCTGCTTTTCTCACCTCCCAATATAAGAATGGTGGTTCAGTTTTTTGTCTTGGTATCTGAGTGACCTGCCTCTGTTTTTAGGCAATCCCCAATACCTCCCACTTCATTACCTGAGAGAGGAACAAATAATTGAAACAGTTACAAAAGCAGGGTATTTTTTGTCATTTTTGTATGTCTATTTGCAGAAAGTAGAATTTTCCCTCCTGAAGATAAGTGATGGTCAGCCATTATGTCTTTTTGCAGTGTTATTGTTTTCTCAAGGAACTTCGCTATTCATACATTCTACACCATGAAGGATTACCTCAATAACACAGAGCAGGAGTTTGGAGTTTGGTAAAAAAAATTAACACAAGTGAATGATAGTAAGGTACCTCTGTGATTCCACAACAAATTTTCCACTATAATGTGATTTTTTTCTGTGAAAACCTTACATTAAAACTTCGCATTGGTTAATACTAACACTGTATCCTCATTTTGAGCTCAGTATCTCACTTATTATGTAAAGATACTGACTCAGGCTTTCAGGCTAGCATGTGGGGAGTTTTGTTACACAAAATGAAAACCAAAAAACCTTGCTGTAGTCTCAACGCAAGCTGTGTGTGTGTGTGTGTGTGTGTGTGTGTGTGTGTGTGTGTTTCAGGGGGGAGGGGGGGGGGTTAGAAATGAATAAATAGTGAAGCACTAGGTTTTTTACACTACAAAATAACTTGTAAACTAAAGATAAACCGAATGAGGCTGACAGTGATTAACAGACTTGCCTTATATTTTGTTGGAGGTTCTAATCCATGCTGGCCATCTTTACTCAAGTGTTCCATGGTCCCTTAAATTAAATTCATGCAAATGTTGAAGGGTTTCCTTTTATAAGTCCATGGTCAGCTACCTGCCCATCTTTGTCTAACTTTGACCACTAAGTATGTAAATGCCTGTATATACGAAATACAATTTTTGTTCTTAATCTGTTAATAACATGGCAAGTCCAATACTGTTGTAAAAGTGTTCCTATGACCAATACTACTACCACTATAGTCCAAAATTGTATATAAATGACATTTGATACACCAAAAAATGTATAATATGAGATAAACTGGGCACCACTGCAATGTATAAATCATTATTTTGTCTCTATACACTAAAGAAATGTGAAAACCTCCTTCGTCTGGAACTCAGAAAGAAACATACACAATCCATAGTACTTCCAAATATTGATCATAGTGGTATTACTATGTGAGGACTCTCAGATAAGAGCCACATTACTTGGAACTGGTGATGAAAACTGCAGTGTATACAATTATCAGCCAGAACATTATGACCACCTACCTAACAGCAGTGCATTATATCATGGAAGCAGTGAGGTCTTGGTAGATCACTAGAGAGAGTTTGCACCACATCTAATTCCTGTAAATTCTGGGGAGAGGGGCAATTAGCTCTGATGCCACGTTCAGTCGCATTCCAGATGTGTTTGATCTGGTTCAGAACTGGTGAGATGAGGGGCCAGCTCATCAATTTGAACTTGTCACTGTGTTCCTCAAACCACTCTATCACACTCCTGGTCTTGTAACATGATGCATTATCTTATTGAAAAATGCCAGCCGACCGCGGTGGCCGTGCGGTTCTGGCGCTGCAGTCCGGAACCGCGGGACTGCTACGGTCGCAGGTTCGAATCCTGCCTCGGGCATGGGTGTGTGTGATGTCCTTAGGTTAGTTAGGTTTAAGTAGTTCTAAGTTCTAGGGGACTTATGACCTAAGATGTTGAGTCCCATAGTGCTCAGAGCCATTTGAACCAGCCATTTGAAAAATGCCACTGCCACTGGGAAACATGATCATCATGAGGGGGTTACATGGTCTGCAACCAATGTAAGATACTCCTTGGCCACCATGGTGCCTAGCACGAGCTCCACTGGGCCCATGGATGTTCATTTGAACGTTCTGCAGACCATAATGAAGCCACTGTCAGCTTGTCTCCATCCTGCAGGACAGGTGTCAAGGAGCTGTTCCACAACATGATGACAGATTCATGCCTTCCCATCAGCATGATGAAAAAGGTATTGGGATTCTTGAGACAATGCAATGCTCTGCTCTGCGCTAAAATCCAGTGTTGATGGTCAGGTGCCCATTTCAGTCATAGTGGCTGATGTTGTGGTGTAACATTGGGAGCTGCATAGGTCATGGGCTGCAGAGGCCCATCGTTAGGAGTATTCGGTGCACTGTGTGTTCAGACACACTAGTACTCTGCCCAGCATTAAAGTCTGTTATTAATCCCACCATAGTTTGCCACCTGTCCTGTTTTACTAGTCTGCCCGGTGTGCAACATGCAACATCTGTAATGCGGGGTGACCGTCCAACCCCACAATGTCTGGATGTGGTTTCCCCTTGGTTTCGCCACATGTTGAAGACAATCATCACAGCACTCCTCAAACACCTGTAAAGTCGTGCAGTTTCTGAAATGCTCCGGCCAAGCCTCTGGGCCATCATGATCTGTCCTTGGTCAAACTCATGTAGATCATGTGGACTCTGTAGTTTTCATCTGATATCATGAAGAAGGAGTAATGGGTTTAGAACATAAACTTTGTACTTTAATTAGTGAATTTAATAAAGTACTGTGTACATATGGTGCCAGTTTGTGTTGGTATCTCAACAGCTTTTAGCTACAAAAGCACTTGGATTTTATAAAAATAAAAATTTTAATTTGAAACTATAAACTAGTATCATCTAGTGTTACCAATTTTATTGATTCCAACTACTTACATTAATTTAATGATCCAGCAAACAAGCTCTGCAAATAAATTTATGAAATTTTAATTTAAAGAAGGTAATTGTTTTGCACTCAATGAAGTTATTTTTGAGACATAGGCATTATTTGCAATCCAGTTGTGAGCTCAAGTACTGCACCCAGGGTGTCAAGTCACAAATGAATTTATAATTTGTTTAGCAGATGGGGTTTCAAAAGTCTATCAAACTTCTTCCCCATTCCTTATACAAGAAGCCATGTACTGGAACATTCTTCTTTGATGTTCACTGTATTTACTATGTCACTATCTTTCTTGTCAACAGCTGCTGACAATTTTGAAACTACCAAAGTTATTCAAATTATTGTTTTTCTTATTAACATTATTACTAGTGCTATTATTTCTCCCGTTCTTGTTATAATGTCATTATAATTGTTGTAATAATGATTATTAAATAGTTAAATGAATAATGAAGATTTGTAAAACGTGGGAATCTTGGAGAACTGTATTTGTGAAAGAAGGTTGAGAAAAACTAAAACAAAATTAAAAATACATTAAACTGAATGTCTGAAACTTTAGGACCAGTTACTGCCAATTATATTAACATTTTATCAATCAATTAAACAGCAACATGTAACATTCCTGATATTTATATTATTATTTGCATTATTATTATTATTATTATTATTATTATTATTATTATTACAATATTAGAAAGCCTAACTGTCCATAACATCAAACTAAATGTATGAACTGAGAACATTAACATTCTTGTCACCTTTCTGACTGAGATGTCTTGTAAACACCACTGGAAAACCTGCCATGAATATTTAACAGCTGTCACTCCTTACATACAGTTATGTTGCATTTAGTATTCAGCTACTGACAGAATGAGGGCCTAGTGTACAAACGAGAAAGGTCTTCAACAACTACCTATTGCCTACAGCCCTGGTGGTAAGGTAAGCATTGTAAATGAATTGAAATAATTGCAGGAAAGATGTCTGCAATGAAGAAATGTGAACAAGGTTTCTATATTAATGTTCATTCTAATACTTGGAAAGTATAATGAGATTTATTTTTCCAGATACAATCAGCAAGCAACATGCAGTTTTCATTATTTGTGAAAATACTTATTGTCTCCTTGATCTGTTTTCATATTCAAATAGCTGAAACAACTTTCAGTGACTTTGAAGGAGCTGCAATTTCAGTTCCTGATGATACATTAAACTGGTTTCAGGTATGTTATCATGTTTTAGGCAGTCCACTTCATACCATATACAAGAAATATAGTAAAAAAAATTCTAATGAAGCATGTTTTCAAATTACTTTGCATACATTTCTTATTAATTTAAGTTATCTGATTTGGTACAGCCAATGGTTTTATCAGGGTGGGAAAGTTCTTTCTGAATTTTATACTTGGGTTAAATCTTTACGAAAACTGTGTGTGATTGTGTGGTATAGGTTAAGGAAGATGCTTCCTTAACTAACTGTCCATGAGTGTTTCCTTGCCTCACTGCTTCTTTAACTGAACTGTCACTACATCTCTTATGATTTTGATATTAAAAACATTTTAAAGACCTCTAATGTTGTTTGCTACCTTTCTTTTGATCACTTATCTCATATTATGGAAATAGAGGATAGAAGAGGAAGCAGTTGTAGCTACTAAGATAATATGTGATTATCATAACTACAATAAAAAGATTTGGATTAGCAGATTTCATTTCATGGTACTCTTTACACTTCTCTTGCCTCTAGTTTCGGAATTACATACTATTCATGTGAACACTCAATTCTTAGCTATGGCATTCTGTTTTGGGGAACATATGCAGAGAATATGAACACAATTTTCAAAATCCAGAGAACAGCCCTAAGAATAATAACCAAAAATAGTAGTTGAGCTTATTGTAAAGATCTTTTCAGAACGGTGGGGATTTTAACTGAACCATGTGAATACATTTACCAGTCAGGTGCACACATCAAAAATAACATTGGTAATTACTGCACAAACAGCTCTGTTCATGACCATGGAACAAGAGCTAGACTCAACTTACATTTATCAAGAAAAGATAAACATAAAACTCAAAACAGCATTTTCTACCACAGAATAAAACTGTACAATAAATTACCAAAAGAGATTAAAGAAATTGCAAAAATACACTTATTTAAAAAGGCAGCTAAAAAGTACCTTTATGCAATACATTTTATACATTGAAGAATTACTTAGATAAAAGAGAGCAGGGGTTTGGCAGAAAAAAGTGTTATACACATAAATAATAGTAATGATTATAAAACATCCAACATTCCACATAACACCTTCACACTATGTTTTTTCTCTTCTTTCTTCCTTTTCTATAAATACTTACCCCCAAGCTATGCATAACACAACACTAACACCTCTTCATCTTCTTGAGCTCAACATCTCACTCATTATAGAGGGATGGTGACTCAGTTTTTCAGGATAGTAAATGGGAAGTTGTGGTACAGAAAATGGCCCAGAGATCACCAGTGTGTGTGTGTGTGTGTGTGTGTGTGTGTGTGTGTGTGTGTGTGTGTGTGTGTGTAGTGAATGAAGCGCTACGAAACAATGTGTGTATAGTGTGTGTGCAGTGACTGATAGTGAGATACGAGGTGCATTCAAGTTCTAAGGCCTCCGATTTTTTTTCTCCAGACTGGAAAGAGATAGAAACATGCACATTGTTTTAAAATGAGGCCGCATTCATTGTCAATACATCCCAGAGATGGCAGTACCATATGGCAGATGGAATTTTACCGCCAGCGGCGAGAATGAGAACTGTTTTAAATACTTAAAATGGCGACGTTTTCCTTACTTGAACAGCATGCAATCATTCATTTTCTGAATTTGCGTGGTGTGAAACCAATTTAAATTCATCGACAGTTGAAGGAGACATGTGGTGATGGAGTTATGGATGTGTCGAAAGTGCGTTCATGGGTGTGACAGTTTAATGAAGGCAGAACATCGTGTGACAACAAACCGAAACAACCTCGGGCTCACACAAGCCGGTCTGACGACATGATCGAGAAAGTGGAGAGAATTGTTTTGGGGGATCGCCGAATGACTGTTGAACAGATCGCCTCCAGAGTTGGCATTTCTGTGGGTTCTGTGCACACAATCCTGCACGACGACCTGAAAATGCGAAAAGTGTCATCCAGGTGGGTGCCACGAATGCTGACGGACGACCACATGGCTGCCCGTGTGGCATGTTGCCAAGCAATGTTGACGCGCAACAACAGCATGAATGGGACTTTCTTTTCGTCGGTTGTGACAATGGATGAGACGTGGATGCCATTTTTCAATCCAGAAACAAAGCGCCAGTCAGCTCAATGGAAGCACACAGATTCACCGCCACCAAAAAAAATTTCGGATAACCGCCAGTGCTGAAAAAATGATGGTGTCCATGTTCTGGGACAGCGAGGGCGTAATCCTTACCCATTGCATTCCAAAGGGCACTACAGTAACAGGTGCATCCTACAAAAATGTTTTGAAGAACAAATTCTTTCCTGCACTGCAACAAAAACGTCCAGGAAGGGCTGCGCGTGTGCTGTTTCACCAAGACAATGCACCCGCACATTGAGCTAACATTACGCAACAGTTTCTTTGTGATAACAACTTTGAAGTGATTCCTGATGCTCCCTACTCACCTGACCTGGATCCTAGTGACTTTTGGCTTTTTCCAACAATGAAAGACACTCTCCGTGGCCGCACATTCACCAGCTGTGCTGCTATTGCCTCAGCGATTTTCCAGTGGTCAAAACAGACTCCTAAAGAAGCCTTTGCTGCTGCCATGGAATCATGGCGTCAGCGTTGTGAAAAATGTGTACGTCTGCAGGGCGATTACGTCGAGAAGTAACGCCAGTTTCATCGATTTCGGGTGAGTAGTTAATTAGAAAAAAAATCGGAGGCCTTAGAACTTGAATGCACCTCGTATGAGTGAGCAGTGTGGCATTGCATTATTTAATAGGTTATTTGTAAAAATGAGTATTGTATATCACGAGTAAATCTAATGATTGTCTCTAACTAGAAGCCTGTAAATGTATGTGTTTACGAATTAGCTTATTTTAAATTGATCTAAACTTGTAAATACTTTGACATGTCCTATACCCTAGTAAAAAGAGATCTATGGATGAATAAAGAGACTGCTACTACTACTACTATGACTACTACTACTACTAAATACCCCTTTGCATGTGACTTTTAAAACTGATGTGCCATTCCATTTTTACTCTCATATGCAGGGCAAAATGATCTCATTGTTACGTTATCTATGCTGGATATTGCTGAACTATTTAAAATGAACTCCATTTCCAAAGCCTTTTTCTTACCGTGTTAAGTTGCTTTATGATCTGTACTTCTGTGGTATTCAGCTGAATACTATTTATCATCTATCTCCAAAATGGCTTGCAGTTTTTTATTTGGTTACAGTTATTCTCTTGGGTACTTGTAGAGTATGTATCATTGTGATATTTTCAACAAATGATACAAAAATTAATAGCAAAGGGGTCTGTCAGTCATGAAGTTTGTTTTATGCACAAGATAATTTAGTGGTTATATCCCACACTAATGGGAAAATTACACACTTTTCTTACTACTGAACTTGCACTTCTGTTATATACCTTTAATATCACACAAAATATTGCTTAATTTGCATTAGGTCTACTTACATGTTAAAATCACCATTTTTATTCCTCTAGCATTCGCTGTTACAACCTTTTTAGGACAGATTTTTGTGGAATTCATTCCTATGTAACTTTTATTACATTTTGAGACACCTCAGACTAAAAAGTGAAACCATAAACTGAGAAAAGTGGAAACTTTATATTCTTAAGATTCCTTTAATTTATCACAGCATGATGAGAAATAGAAATTATTCCACTGTACCAGTTATTGAAATTTCAATCCTATTTCATTTGTAAGTTAAATAAACACTGAAATCCTTTTTTTATTTACTTGTTAAAATATAGTTGTTCTTCACTTAGGTTGGACTATTGAAAACTATGTTCCTGTTGTTAGTTCTTCAGTGGATAAATGGTGCTCTGCCATTAGAAATTTCACTTCCGCTTGATAAATTTGCCTTGCCACAAAGTGAGAAGTATAATACAGATGATGAGCATACTTTTGCTACAAAGGTGCGTACTACACTATTAATATTCATAGACTCCTTGTCTTGACATTATGAAATACTCTAAGTGCAACATTACTCCCTTTATTTTCTTTTACCTACACGCAATATTTTCTCTTATTTAAACTCAGCATATTTATTATTTCCCTTGTTTATACTTTCATCTTTCTTAAAATGCTTTTTTTTCTTCTTTCCAACTTACCATCCTCATTTCTTAACAAATCTCTTGCTTCAGTACTTCTCATTTACAGCTTATGCTAACTTGTAACCAGTACTGAAGTTCTCCTCTTGAAAAATGCCACCACTACCATCACCATCAACAACAATGACGATGATTTTTTTTATGGCATTTTTGTATCATCTGTTCTTCTGGTATATGTGTTTTGACAGTTAATGATAATATTCATATTCTAACAATTCTTCTTTGACATTTTACAGGCTCCTCTTTTAGAATGGTGAGTTAATAAGCACAATGTTGAAAATCTTCATCAAATTTTGTTGGTTTGGGACATTTTCCTTCAAATCTGCTTTCATGTGCAGAAAAGTTTTACATATTTTTTTTAAAAAAAATCTACTATTTATTGTCTTTTTTGCCAATTATGACTAATTACAATACATGACATACTTTGCTTTGCTAACTCTGCTATCTTCCTGTAGATCCTATCTTTTCCTCCTCACTCCTCTTTCATCCCTATTTCTCAAAACTGGGTAAGACAATGCAGTAGTTCCAAAATTTTATTTGCAGTCAGATTTAAGTTTCAAGTGGCTTCCTTAACAAGTTGAGAGGAATTTCCTATCCCACCCATGTCCACCCCCAAGCTCATGCTCTATCTCCAATGAACAGATTGTAGACGGGACATTAAATTCTAATCTTCCTTTGAATCCTCTGTCTTTTATCTAAGGCTCAAACAGCTGAGACCTGAAGCTGGGAGCAGCAAGTTTAGAAATAAGCTAGATAAGTGAACCGTGGTCAAACATGCCAGATCAGGCAGGGGCTAACATATCAATGAAAATAATCAGTTTTTGAAACTATAGTAGAATTGGATGGATAAATGCAGTGGCATGAGAAAACACATATAAAAGTTAAGGAAAAGTGCAATATTTTGGAGCCAGTGGCTCCTAATTCTGGAAGAAGGTTTGAGGGGAAGGAAGAGGGATGAAGGAAAAGGAGTGGTGAGGTTTAGGAAGTGGGGAGAGCTATGGAAAATTCGTCCAGAAGCCCGGATCATGGATTACTTACTGGATGGGATGAGAAGGAAAGACTGAAAGATCTGACAAAAGGATTGAAATGTAACTTGTGAATTCATTTCACTTATCTTTTAATGCTGAAGATAAGGTGGGTAGATCACGTAACTAATGAGGAGGTATTGAATAAGATTGGGGAGAAGAGAAGTGTGCGGCACAACTTGACTAGAAGAAGGGATCGGTTGGTAGGACATGTTTTGAGGCATCAAGGAATAACAAATTTAGCACTGGAGGGCAGTGTGGAGGATAAAAATCGTAGAGGGAGACCAAGAGATCAATACACTAAGCAGATTCAGAAGGATGTAGGTTGCAGTAGGTACTGGGAGATGAAGAAACTTGCACAGGATAGAGTAGCATGGAGAGCTGCATCAAACCAGTCTCAGGACTGAAGACCACAACAACACAATCTTTTAAGCTGTTGTTCATTTGATGTTGGGGGGGGGGGGGGGGGAGGGGGGGTGTAACTGTGCATTGAACCAAGTCCATATTTTAAAATCTTGCTGCCTGGGGCTTCAAGCTTTGAAATAATATAGTTGATACTGAATATTAACTAAACTGTTTCATACAGTCAAAAAATTAAATTTTATACATTCAGGTTGTATGGAGTTGCATCCCAGAAGCATGCTAACAACTCCCCTTATTAGGCTTGCACCACGTTCCTTATATAATTTTACAAGAATGTGTAACATATTTCTACAGTATGGCACACATGATCATTACAATATTACAATTAAAAATAGATTTCAGATTGGAAAGGTATTGGCTTGTTGTAAAGTTACAATCTTGCTAATAATTTACTAAGACATTCACGATGTTGTGTGGAATTACATCAAATTGACCTCAGTAACAATATTCTTTATTAATATTCAAATTACTGAAATTATGAAGAGTCTGAAATGCTAAGAATACTTATGTTTTCACAAACCAGACTGTTTTTGGAGACAGTTAATTTCATTATTAAACTGGCTGTGTAGTACAAAATTACTTACATATGACACTCCAAGTGAATTACAGTAAGTATAGTCTCAATTACACACATAAACTAAGTTAGTATAATATGCAACATATGTACTGAGTATTCCGGAATCATCAGTTACAGAATGTGTGGTCCCACTGTGCTATATTAAAGAGAAGCTGCAAGTCCGTTACCTACAATCTAGCAGCTCTACTGTTCTGGACTGTGGCTGAAAGTGCATGGATAACCCAACTAGTTTAGATACATTGTGACAAGGATGGGAGAAAAGTGGAAGCTAAGGTTAGTAGAAGTTGGGAGGCTGGAAATACTAAGAGGGCCCTTCTGCTAGGGAGTTGTCAGGGAACTTCTGATAGGAGTTGTCATGGGAGAGGGTGCCTGAACTAATATAGAATCCTTTGGGTAGTGAATACCAGGTAACTATTATTCTTAAGCAAAGTGTAGGACTCAGCAATGTCACATGTGACAGCCTCTCTGGGGATTGCTGCAAACAATTTGGACTACAGCTATGTGATTAATGATGACATCATGCACCTTGCTGGGAATGATTCTCGCTCAAATGTGAAGATTACGCAACTCTTTGGGAAATATAACAGCCTCTGGATGAAGTGTTCTGTTGAAAATGTAAGTGTAGAGCCTCAGAAGTCACTTTACAGAATATAACAATCACTCATGGGTGGCTGATGCACCACTCTTCATGCAGTCACACCCTACATACCATGATAGAAGTTACATCTGAATGTTTCTGGTAAGAGCTTACTTACACAACTGATTTCCAGAACATCCAGTGTAACAAGAGCACCATCTGTTCAATCCATGTGATTTTGAATAGTTCCACAGGGCCTTTTTAGTGTAAATGTTTCCAGAAAGTAGAGCTGCTGAATAACAATAGACAGAGTTTGCAACAATCAGCAGAAAAACAAAAAATGGTGGTTTGGACAGCACAAACGGTAAAAATCATAATATGTTTGGACTTGTCCACCAGAACCTAAGAAGCTTGTACAAGAAAGACGAGATACTCATATCAACACATCTAATTATTTTATGTCTGACATCTGCTACTTAGCAAAAGTTGCTCATTATTAGTGCTGGGTCATCCCACTCTCTTTTCTCGATCAGAACATGACTTACTTTTATTGCAACTGATGATGCAGCTAAAATACTGTGATTCAGTTGTGCCTATAAACAAAAGACTTACAGCTGATGCAGTCTCATCTTTGCGCAAACGTTGTTTGTTTAGCCGGTCGCAGCAGAGTTCAGTGAGACTGTGCCCTGCAATCACATCTGCTCTGTCATACCATGACTGCTAAGAGCCTGTAGCCACCTACCCTGTTGATATTGTCAGGCTGCTTCGGTATTTTGATTACCTCTCTCATTTGGCATCAGGCAATGGCCTTGCCACAGTGGATACAACGGTTCCCGTGAGATCACCGAACTTAAAGCGCTGTAAGGCGTGGTCGGCCCTTGGATGGGTGACCATCCAGGCTGCCATGCACTGTTGCCATTTTTCGTGGTGCATTCAGCCTCATGATGCCAATTGAGGAGCTACTCGACCGAATAGTAGCGGCTTCGGTCAAGAATACCATCATAATGACTGGGACAGTGGTGTGCTGACCACACGCCCCTCCTATCCGCATCCTCCACTGAGGATGACACGGTGGTCAGATGGTCCCGGTAGGCCACTCATGGCCTGAAGACGGTGTGCTTTTTTTTTTATTTGGCATCACTGGAGAAGTTTAATCCTTGGACAGTAATGAAAGTTTAATCCTTGGACAGTAATGACGCTGTTGCATAGCTGGTAGTTCCTGACAACAGGTTTGTGATGGTCTGAGATGCACCCACCCCTTTCCATGTACCATGTGCCGTCCCTGTCAGTTCCTTGAATTTCTTCTTCTAGTGACTGCAGAGGAATTATTTTTCCATGCAGTCTTCTCTTACATATTTCATGAATTTTGCTTCAATTTCTGACAGTTTCATTGATAACCATGGATGCTTCAGGACCAGCACTCTGTTGTTGGTGTCCAGACTGCTATGTAGTTGTTGGATCCTTTCCTTCAACAAACAATGGCCAGCTCACTTGTAGATGGTATCCAGCTGGGGCGGAATTCTGAGGAATCTCAGAATGACAGGGTTGTCATGGAACCTCTTGAGAAATGCCAAATCATTGAGTAACTTTTCCTTCATCTTCCTCAATAGTTCCAGCTTTTATATGCAGTAGTAAACTTCCTGCCCTTACAGGTCAATGATA
Source organism: Schistocerca nitens (assembly GCF_023898315.1). NCBI lineage: Eukaryota > Metazoa > Arthropoda > Insecta > Orthoptera > Acrididae > Schistocerca > Schistocerca nitens. The sequence continues at coordinate 167,128,798 of NC_064619.1, forward strand.
TAAGTACTTAGTCTTTTGAAGGCATTGCCAATTTCATTAAAATCCTTTTGGACGTACTGTCACATCATCATACAAAATACTTTAAATACTAAAAAAAAAATAGACATTTTGGCCAAGTTGCAGTGGCCTGCCTCAGGGAAGAGACAAATTAGCTGGGGAGTTGATGCTTGTTTATTGCATTGCAAATCTAGATTTCAACTGATAGTGCAGCTATCATTAGTGCTTTACAAGTAGTCATGTAGATTTAATGTAATTATAACGACACATATTCCAGTCTAACTCAGATATGTGCAAGCACTAGTCCAACTGAGGCCACTGTTTACAAATCCATGGAGCTAACCTAGGTTTACATCATACTTGATAGCGAATGCCCTCTATTTATTGCCCACATGTAAAAGAGTAGGTTAAGCTAAATTGTTCAAAGTGAACCAAATTATCAGCCAAACAATGTTGAAGCCACTGAACTATGGCTGTCAGTGTTGCCAGAGTGATAGCTCACAGGACACCTTGATGGTTTCTCATAGCTTATTCAGTTTAGCTGCCTTCTGTTGATAAACTTCATTTTTCAGGGTCCCCATAGGTAGAAGTCGAGATGTGTAAGGTCTGGAGACTGTGATGGATACTCAACAGCTCCTCTTCAACCTATCCATCATCAATGTAGATTTTCATCTAAGTAGGCTCAGACATCTCTGTGATAGTGAGGTGGAGCACAATATTTTTTTTAGGTAAAATCTTTCATTTCCAAATACCTCTCAGATTGCACCATATGAAGATAAAGCTCACCAGTTACGGTATCTTCAAAGAAGAATGGCCCAATCAAACTGCACACTGACAGACCACACCACACATTAACAGCCAGTAGATTAACATGACTGTCCTCATGAATGTGAGGATGTTCAGGAGCCCATTACACACAGTGGTGGCAATTCATAGTACCATTCAGTTTGAATTGTGCCTTGTAAGACCAGATAACCATCCCTGAACACCATCCTCATTAAACATGCCTTCAAACCACTCACAGTACTCCAACCTTCGATCTGGGTCATCCTCATTCATAGCGTGCAGTGATCTTGAAATGTACATTTTCCACTTTGGAGCCTTCAGAATTTGTCGTACACTTGATCAGCTTCCCCCACTTTCATATGCATCCTACTTCACAGATTTTTAAGGTGACCTAATAAAATGTTGCAACACAGCAGTGCTGGAAGCTGGACTTGTTGATGCCTTTAGTCTGCCAGACCTTTCCTTATGCATATCCTGAACAGTACCATCAGCTCCAAATTTATTCCAAATATGATAAATTGTTTTGCATGTTGGTGACTGAGTTCCATACAAATTACACCACTACCATTGTACCCCCATCACAGTTCCGTACTTCCAGTTCCACTTCAATACGGCCTCATATAGTCAAACAACAATCTTACTTTATTCATTGCTGAACTATCACTGCTGGAAAATGTGCACCAAGATCTGTTGAGAAAACAGTGGACTACACTACCATGCAAAATTGCAACGGTATGTCACCTTGTTCCAAAGATATTAACTATTAAAGAGTATCTACATTTTTCTTGACCCCTCTGTATAAAAGAAATCCAGATGTAATTCCCATGATTACCAGTGCCAGCAAATTAGCATTAAGGATGATTGGTTGTCAGTATACTGTACAGGGACACTTACTACTGCCCTGATGGCTCTCCTTCATGAAGGGATTTATGGAACAGGAAATGTGAATGAATGACAGATTCCTCATTATAAAAGCCTGATCTACTGTGATGTTTGGAGAACCTTTCTGTTATATCATGCCAAAATTAGTTTTGGGAACATCTTTCTTGAATAATATCTTTAAAACCTCATCAAATTAAACTACAAAGAATTTACTGCAAATAATTAAGTCACAGTTTATAAAAGTAGTGGTTTTCTGCTATTGATTCAGTTTCAGGGTGCTTGTGATTGAGGTTATCAGCATCCACACAAAAATTCTTTTTAGATGAGTAATTGTAGAACTTGCAAAACCTTCAGTTTCAATATAGTTATCATAAGCAAAATACTTCTCAGCTGACAATACAACAAAATTTAAAATTAACTGAAACTGTTTCTTACACCAGTGGGGATAGATGACCAATGGCTCCCAGTGCCAGCAGAAACATGCGAACTGACACTTTTATATTTTATTTAACTTTCTGCTTGTAACATGTATTGTTACATGAATGGACAATGTCAGGAGATTTACTTATGCACTGGTGAGTCAAAACATTATGACTAGTGCCACTACAAGATTGAATGCCACTTGTTGGGGTTGTGGGCAGTGACATGCTAAGGAAAGTAAGTAAGTGAAGCAGAGATTAATGGTGAATAATTCAGGTGATTATCTGGGCTGAAAATGGGGAATATGCTGACATAAGCGACTTTGACAGAGGACAGACTGTTATCGCCTGGCACTTGGGATGAGCATCTTAGATATGACGAAGCTGATTGGCTGTTCACATGCTATTGCCATGACCCACAAGCATCTATGTTAAGTGGTTGAAGAGCAGGACAGTGAAACCATAAGAAGGTGTCAAGGTGTCGGATGTCCCCACCTCATCACAGAATGTGGAGGCCTGATGCTTGCACAGTCTGTAAAGGAGGAAAGATAGTGATCTGTGCGAGATTCAGTAACAGTGTATAAAAAATGTAATGAAGGAAGATTAGGGTTTAATGTCCTGTCAACATCAATGACATTAGAGACGGGGCACAAGCTAGGAATATTTCAAGGATGGTGAAGGATATCAGCTATGCCTTCTCAAAGGAACCACTCTTGCACTTTCCTGAAGCAATTTAGGAAAATCTCAGAGAACCTCAATCTGGATGGCTGAACATGTATTTGAATTGTTGTCCTCGCAAATGTGAATCCATTGTGATAACCACTACGCCACCTTGTTCAGTGACAGAGTACAATGCTAGTGCAGGAACAGGTTTTTAGGAGTGCATTGTTCAGTGCCATTGTTGAACATATAACTTCAGCAGATCCAATGATATCATCACTTACAACTGCATTGGGCATGGAATCATCAAGCTGGGACCATGTATCAATGGAAATGGATAGCCTAGTCATATCAATCACATTTCTTATTAAACCAGACTGATGTTCGTGTTCAGATACACTGTCATCCAGGCAAGTGCTGCTTGAATCATGCACCGCACCAAGGACGCAGGCTGTTAGCGGCAGTATTATGCTATGGGGGATATTCAGCTGGGATTCCATGGGATCTGCGGTAGTTATCAATGGCACCACAATGGGTGTAGACTATGTGAAACATTACTGGGGACCACCTGCATCCCTTCATACTTGATGTCTTCCTCGAAGATTTTGGTTTATTTCAGCAGGATACTTATCCATGTCACAAGTTCAGAATCATGTTACAGTGACTACATGATAGTGACTTCGCATTGATGTCTTGGCCCACAAATTCACCTGATCTTAACCCAATGCAACATAACTGGGACACTATCAATTGCATGACCTGCACATAAACATCGGGTGCCACAAACTTACCAAGGACTTTAAAATCCATATCATACAGAATTGCTACTGTATTGTACTTGGAAGGTGGATCAACCTTTAAGCAGGACGTAATGTTTTTACTTATCAGTGTATGTTATTTATACACCAAAGTTATGCTTCCTTATTGCATAAAGAGGAAAAATTCTGAAATATGTCTGTGGGTGATATGCATTCATGTACATCATGTATATTTCATGATTATATATCTGATTCACTGCTGTTTTACACTATGTGACCCCAGACAGAATGTTAAAGTTATCTGTGGTATTCAGCTGTGTAGCATGATCTTTGGTCCCTAAACATGGTGACAAATGAACTGGTTCATTCTCGTGACCTGGTTAAGACTTTCAGCAGCACAAATAATACACAAAATGCACTTCATACTTTTGGCATACTAGGCATGATCAAAAACTAATGGGAATTTTTTTTATTTTTGTCAGATTTATACATCCGATATTCAAATTTTTTTTATCTTGTTTGTAGACATTTCTCTTGTATGTTTGCATTTTCAACTATTTTGAATATATAGTTTATTGTTGACAGTCAAAAAACTTATAACTGTTTTTGAGTGCTTGGCAAATTTTCACTTTCAAAAAGATGGAACACAGAATTTGAATTAAATTTTGCTTGAAAAACAGGAAAAGTGCAGCACAAGATTCAAAATGTTGACTGAGGCTTTTGGTGAATCTACTAAGACAAGAGTTTTACAAGTGGAATGAACGATTCAAAGAGGGTGGAGGAGGTGTGGAGATGATGACTGCACTGGACACTGTAGCACATCAATTACCAATGACTTTCTTCTGAAATTGTTGAATTTCAACCAAAAACAACATTACATAGACATTGCTCTGGAACTGCTTGATGAAGTTGACAATGAGCCAGAATTTCTAAAGAAGGTTATAACAGGTAATGAAACTTGGGTATATGGGTATGAAGTTGAAACAAAAGCCCAGTCAACTGTCTGACAAGACAAAAAAAAATTTTACAAGTTTACTCACTTGTGAAGGTTCTTTTCACTGTTTTCTTCTGTTGCAATGGGATAGTGCATTATGAATTCCTGCATTTTAGAACATTTTTACTTAATACCTTTCTCACCCTTATCCACAGCTGCAGTAGGGGTATCTTATACCCACTGCACTTCCTTTTCCATCTGCCCACTACCCCTCTATATCCTCTATCTGCTTACTACACCTCCCCTCCTCCCCTCTCTCACTGTCCATCTCTTTCTCCCCCTCTCTGTCCATCTCTTCCTCCTCTCTCTTTCTCCATCTCCTCCTTCCCTCCTCTTTGTCCAGCTCCTCCTCACCCTGCCCTCTGTCCATCCCCTCTTCCCTCCCACTCTCCACGTCCTTCTCAACCCGCTCTTGCCCATATCCTTTCCACCTCTCTCTCTCTGTCCATCTTCCCCTCACCCCTGAATAAGTCCATTTCCTTCTCCTTCCCTCTCTGCCTTTCTCTGTCCATCTCCTCCACCCCCACTGTCTGTCCATCTCATAAAACACACACACACACACACACACACACACACACACACACACACACACACACACAGAGAGAGAGAGAGAGAGAGAGAGAGAGAGAGAGAGAGAGAGTTCCTTATTGTATAGACATTTACATATACATCAGTTTCAAAATCCTTTTTAAAAATGCGCCTAGACAGTGGTTTCAGTTCAAGGGGCAGTGAACTATGGAGCAGTGTGGCACACCAAAATTTATATTTCTTTTCTTAGATTTTTTACAGTTAACTTCTCCATTCTCATACTCAACCTCTGAACACTGTTTTCTATCCTTTGTTAAAACCATCAGCTTCCCTCTGACACCATTTCTTGCAAGTTTTGTTAAGATTTTACTATGATGGACTCTGTGAAAAGATTTTGATAGTATAAAAACGCTCCTGTTGTTTGGGAACTCTTTTATTTTCTCTATGACACTGTGGACAAACTGTATTGCTGCAGATAGGGCTCTCTGATCACTTCTGAAGCCATGTTAAAAGTCATCTGTGACATTACTTGTATCACAGTGCTCCACTATGCTTTACAGCATGATTTTCTCTATTAATTTTTTAAATGTTCCAAATCTCATGCCACTTTCCTTGTTGTTGAGCTCATTCTCAGTGAGGATCAGCTACACACATTTGTTGGTATTAAACCTAAAAACAAAATACAGCTGCCATCCTTCTCATGTCAAATGTTTCCTCCCACACACCCTTGTCATTCGAGGTAAAACATATTTGTTCGTATGCAAAATCTTTACAGCAATACGACACCATTCTCACCTCAGCTTTCACTGTACATAATTATCCCAAAAGCCTAGTTCAAAAGCAGATTTCCTAAGCAATCACATCCAATCCTAGTTATGCTGATTCTCCGCCCCTCTCCTTCCCCCCCCCCCTCCAAACACACACACACACACACACACACACACACACACACAAAATCTAGGTGTACACTTCTTGTCACCAGTACTATCATCCTGAACAGACCCTATGCTCCTTCTACACCTGTTTCCCTACCGTAAGGCATCTAGACTCCTACCCCTGTGACAGTCCCACTGTAAGACTTGCCAACTGTACCCTCCTACTAACACCTGCACCAGGCCAGTAACTTGCAAAACATATACTGTCAAAGGGAAAGCCACCTGTGAAATGGCACATTTTGTGTACCAGCTATTATGTAAGTATGACTACCACTAAATTATCAGTTACAATGGACAGGCATAGACAGAGGATTTATGCTGGCAACACGCAATATACTTTTGCAGAGCATGCTCTACAACATGACGCCATACGTGCCATCTGGGATTGTTTCTTCTCATACAACTGGCCTAAATTTACCTTAATTTCTGTGGTCTCAGCAGTCCTTTCAGTAAAAATTTATTTTCTTTGCTCCCTTTCATTTTTCTATATTTTTATTTTCTAACATGTCTATTTTAATCATCCCCACATGTCTACCATCTACAACACAATTTTAACTTTCCACTCTTATTGACTTTTTCATGGTGTTTTTTCAGTAATGTGTATCTTGCTTGCTAACCTATCGCCTACCTTTAAGTTATAAGATTTTCCAATCTTGTCCAGTGCACGCATCAATAATGAGTCTTCCATTCTCTTCTCATCCAGTAAGACTCCCATGACCTGGGGTTTTGGGCTACTTTTTTGTAATTCTTCCCATGTCCTAAACCTCATCAGTGCTTTTCCTTCATACCTCCTTCTTTCCCTTCAGCCCTCTTGCCAGATGAAGAGCCACTGTCTCTGAAAGCTTGTGCATTTTCACATCTTTTGTGTTTTCTTCTGCCGCCACTTGGTGAGTAGACATTTTTTTATCAATACATATTGCATCTACAAACACTGATTATTTTTGTTGAGGTATCTGTTAGCTAATGTGATCTGCTTTTAGTCTCCTATGTGATACTAGTATTTGCAATTTTATAGAACTCTCTGTGTGACTCCAAACTGATCAATCTGTGCACTCTAAACATGTTCTCCATTCTTCTTTTCAGCCTTTCCGTTTTATTATCTAGTACTAGTTTTGTTTGCGAAGGCTAACTTTTATAGACATTTATTTTCTTTACTGGGGTAGTAATATCTATGTTCCAAACTAAAAGTTCTAAAAGCATTTTCCATTCTGTTTCCCAAAATTATTGTCTCAGATTTCTTCTTGGCATAATAATGCTGCGGTCCAATAATATTCACTTATGTTTCTATTTTTTGCTTTATTTCAATTCTTTATTATATTCTATCACTAATGTCTGACCTTAATGACCAGAGATATGTTGATTTACAACATTTATTGACACTTGTTAGCGATCCAAAAACAGTTGCAGACACATTCAACAACAATTTTTTAACAGTAACAGAAAAAATAGGTTTACAAGGGTCCATGAAGCAAGCCATCAATCTTTTGAAAGCTAGAGTACCTGGTTCAGTACAACACATGAAGGCAAAAACAGTCACTGTTCAAGAAATTGAAAGAGTTATTAAGTCCCTGAAAAGTAAAAACTCTGCTGGAATTGACAACATTTCTAACAAATTATTAAAATACTGCTCCAGCCATGTAAGTAAAGTCCTTAGCCACATTTTTGATGCGTCACTTAAGCAAGGAATAGTTCCTGAGAGGCTTAAGTATGCAGTTGTAAAACCACTGTATAAGAAGGGGGATAAGATGGATACTGCTAACTATAGGCCAATATCACTACTGACAAGCTTTTCAAAGGTTTTAGAGAAACTAATGCATGCCAGGATAGTTAAACATCTCAGTGAACACAATAGGTTCAGCAAAAGTCAGTTCGGATTTCAGAAAGGTTTGTCAACAGTAGATGCAATATTTGCATTTACTGGCAAACTCTTGGAATCTATCGACAAAAAACTGAAAGTGATTGGCATATTTTGTGACCTAACAAAAGCATTTGACTGTGTAAATCACCAAATTCTTTTACAAAAAGCTGCACATCTCGTTATAAGTGGTGCAGCAGGGAAATGGCTCGACTCATATCTGTCAAACAGGAAACAAAAAGTTGTAGTAGATAGTCAAGATGGTGTCCCAGTATTTTCAGAATGGGGTACTATCACATGTGGAGTGCCACAGGGCTCAGTTCTGGGCCCCCTACTTTTTATTATAGTTATAAATGATCCTCCTCTCTCTACGGAATATTGTAGATTCACCATTTTCGCGGATGACACTACACTACTTATTGATAATTCAGTAGATAAGCTTGAGGTAACGGCAAATAAGGTTTTAAATGAAATGGTGAACATTAATGGTCTTATTTTAAATTACTGTAAAACAAACTACATTCAGTTCCACAAAACATCCAATGATGAGGAAATATTTGTAAAGGTAGGTGAGCAGACAATAACCAGGGTAGATTCCTCAAAATACCTAGGCTTGCATATTGATAGCAAACTGAATTGGTCAAACCACATCGTGGATCTGTGCAAAAGACTAAGTTCAGTAACATACGCATTGCGCATTGTTTCTTCTTATATAAATATGGAAACCATGAAGTCAGCGTATTATGGTTACTTTCATGCAATTATGGCATTTGGAATTATATTTTGGGGAAATCAGCCACTGGCTAAAAAAGTACTGTGTGTACAAAAAAGAGCCATAAGGATCATGTGTAGAGTCCATCCTAGAGCCACATGCAGGAATCTTTTTAAGAAGCTTGAAATACTTACATCCACTGTGCAATATATATTCTCATTGATGTGCTTCATAAGGAAAGAAAAATCCATCTTTAAGCTGAATAGTGCATATCACAGTCACAATACTAGAAGGAAACATGATATCCACTATGAACAGCCAAATCTAAGTATGGTGCAGAAAGGAGTCCATTGCAGTGGCTGTAAGATTTTTAATGCCCTCCCTTCAAGAATTAGGTGTTTGGTAGATGATGATCTCTTGTTTAAAAAAACCTTAAGGCAGTTGCTATTGCAAGGATCATTTTATACATTAGAAGAGTTCCTGAACTACAGTGTTTAACATCTCTTGTATTGTAAATTGCAAATGTATGCCCAAATTTGCATTTGTAATACCGAATATTTTTATTGTAAACATATATTTTGCAATATTTATTCCTCTGTAACACTTATTATTTTGTAATCTTTATCGCTTTCTAAAATGTATTTTTGTAGTGGGACCTAAGTTACTGTTTACTGTTTTTTGTTTTGTAATCTCTATCTATATCTAAAATGTATTTTTTTGTAGTGGGACCTAAGTTACTGTTTACTGTTTTTGTTTTGTTTTATGTATTACCATAAATTCTGGCCAAAAGCTTGTAAAATTGACACGTTCCATATCCTGTGATAGTGTCACAACATGGATCACTGGAACAAGAGATAAATAAAAAAATAAATAAACAATATTTTCATAATTGGTCATCATATGATGTACTGAGCTGTTGCATTGTCAGATATCCAAGTGGGCATATGCCCAAGTAACTAGTTAACTCTTTAGGATACATTGTAATCCCCATAATGTTTGCTTTCCTGGCTGTCAAATAATGTACAGATATTTAGTTGTCCAAGTTTGGTGACATTTACAATTTTGCATCCAATGTTTAGCTTCTCCAAAACACTATCCCAAACTTTCAGGAAACCCTCAAAATTTTTAAAAGGGACCCTACAGTTTCCACCTGGGATGATCTGGCCAGCTTCCTGAGAGATTGCTCTCTAGTCTAGGGTGTACCCATATACCCCAGCCCCAGTGCCCTGTATGTTTTTGACTCTTTAGCAAACCAGGCTGAGTCCCCTGAACAGTACTGTGCTTCATTCTTCCACTGCTCCCGTCTTCCAATTGCTGCAATGAAAGGTTTATTGAAGCAGCTGGAAGATATTGTATGATCATCCAAAATTCAAGATGACCCTATCACTCTCTTTCCTATATTGTTCTCTTTGAGGTAGTTTTTTCAAAAAGTCTGATTGCATCTGCGAAGCAGATTGACTTCATCATCACCAAGCCTAAAAGCATAATTGTGAAACAAAAAAACAATATTGTTCTTTGCTACATCACGTGTTCTAGCAAGCAATATGCAGAAATCACTGTTGATCAGTCCTGAAAATATTTCAAGACTGATAGCAGTCACTGCCTAGAAATTGACACCTGGTTTCATATGCTGCTGACTTACAAAAATTTCTGCTGTGCAACTCAGTGGCTATTTCACACCCTTGACTATCTGCATACAGATCAGTTTTATATGTGCATGCTACTTGCAACCCTACTGTTGCAGTGTAAAATATCTCATTTTGAATTAGGACAATTAATTACTTTTTCTAAAAAGCTGAAGTTGGCAAATTAATATTATTCTGTCACTTTCTGTTGCTTTTCATAAAAATTCTTCCTTTTTTTGTCTCCAGGCCATTTTTTTCCATGTTGTTCCTTATTCACTGCACTGTGACAGTCCATATTTGAAAGTACTTGAAATTGGTCATCATTCACAAAATTTAAGTTGTTTTGATAGTATATGTTTTCTAATTTTCTCTTGCTATTTTCATATGAAACTTTCTCTGAAGTATTCTACTGAAATATTAGTGTCTTGCATCTTCATTGACTCATGTTTACCTCCCTGATTTTTTTAATTTTTAAATTAACACTGATAAAGTAGAAATATGCTCATCCAGTTTCTTAATTTTGTCCTTGCATTTACTACATACATTTATTTTAACTGCACAATTTACAGTTATCTGAGAAAAAAGTTACAAAATTTCACACTGTTAGCCATCACAATTGTGATTCATATGTCATGATAGCAATCAAATAGCTGAATGGTTAGTGTGTGTAATTGATAGAAAAGAGGAATCTCGAGACAGGTAGGGACTGGGATGTGACAAAGACATAGGAAAGGGTTGAGAGAGTATGAAGAGGTGAGGTCAGCTCAGTGGTTTAGGCCAGCGGGATTATAGGGGTAGTGTGTGTGGTGGAGGGGCATTTTCCTTCGATGTATATGGCATGAGTATTGTGGCAGCTGTTGAAGTAATTGGTTTTGTGATGATAAGTATGGTTAGCAACTGGGTGGTTGAGTTTGTGATTGGCCACAGATGGCCATTCATGCGGCTTGCTATTAAGTATATAAATGACTGCAAATTGGTTGCAGCAGGGCTGATAGCTGATGTGACTGCTCTCATATGTGTCCCTACTTATGACTGAATAAGGAATACCTGTCACTAGACTTACAGTATGGTTAGCAACTGGGTGGTTGAGTTTGTGATTCGTGTTGGTTGGGTGAATGGGATGGGACTTGCATCTGGAGTGCCTACAGAGGGAGAACAAACTGTGAGGTGCAGGACTGGAAGTAAAGTACTATAAGAATGTACTTAGGGTATTGATTACATTGGGTGGGGGTTGGACTAGCACTTTGGGGAATGTAGACTCTTTCCTTCATCCCAGGGAAGATGAGAAGTATAGAGTGTTCTGGTAAAGAATACATTTCTCAAACCCTGTGTTACACTGGGTGAAAGAGAATACTTTTTGGTGTATAATTGTCAGTGGTGGTGATTTTTAATGAATAAATATGCTTATGGATTAACTAGGCAGTTTTTTGTCTGTCTGTAAAGCCTGTAGCAAGATTGTCAACACATTTGGATAACTTCTTCTTCATATTGTAGATGTGATATCCAAAGGTACCTAGGCATCAGTGGTGGGATTTTTTGGCATGAAATGCGTAACATATACCAAAATTGTGGTGTGGTATTGTCTGTTAGTGACATCAATGGAGACATAATTTTTATGGTGCATCAAAGATATATGGTGGAAATGTTGAGGAAGATAGCTTGTTTGCTTAAGACTAAATGAGTTAGTTTCAGGAGTGTGTGTTAACATTCTGGAGAAAAGAGCACAGGCTTTTCTTGCCATGTGGTTACTCTGCAATCCTAAAGCACTGACTGCACATTGACCAGTGCAACACCATGAAATGGCATCAAAAAGGTTCTGACCTGTATGTGAATGGAAAGAGCAAGCAGTGCCACACCTCCAGGAAGACAGAGTTCAACACTCCCATCAGCACTAACTTAACCACTGCCCATCGGTGGTTGGACCCAGATCGGTTGCAGACTTTGAGACTATCAGTACTCAGTATTAGGAAGATGATACTTAGCCTGCATCCTGCGAGGAGTAATAGTGTTAAAAAGTAATTGCATGTAGGAAGCAAAGGAAGCACATCAAGCCAACACATAATGAGAAGTTACATTTCTTTCTTTTTTAGCAATAGAAATAATTTGCAAGTATTATGTACAGATCATTTTGGATTCGTGCCACTGCCCATTGCAACTTTTCTTCTTCCTTGTTTGTGGGGGTGCTGATTCCCACAGTAGCTGACACATCAGGTAGATCATTCAGTCATTCATTATATTCCGCATAACCTGTCAATAATTCCGGAATGTGGAATGAGTCAAGGTATACATTTACAAAAGAGAAGCAAATCAAAAGCACTTAATCTGTACACTGTATTAACAATAAACTACATTTATGCTCCTTAATGCTTTTCATGCTAATGAAAGTTAAATTTAAGCAAATGAATTGTATGTCCAACACTTTTTAAAATTCATGACTACAGCTTGTCCTCTGAATTAGGTAGAACACCCTCTTCATCGCACAAAATATTTTCATTTCGTGAGCTAGACATCTCTTATCCTCGCTTCTTTTCAATTTTATCCTTTTTCCTTTTAGTGGAAAACAAGACTCACTGTTTTGTATGAATATGTTTAAGGAAGATTTAAATTTTCCATCTACTTTGAATATTTTATAAATCTCTTCCCTTAGTTTTTTGTATAATTTCTCTCTAAACACTGTTTCCAGTCATTGTTTACAATGCTATGATATAGTACTTTTCATCTGCAATCTGTTATATAGTACTTTTCATCTACAACCTGTGTCAATTGGAAATGGTTTATTTCATTGTTAATATGGTCAGATAAACCAGACTTAATAAGTTTTTCAAATAAGCCACTGAAGACTGTGGGGTTTAAAAACAAATTGTGTTGCACTATGTCCTCAGTAATCAGAGGGAATGTAAGTGTGGCAAATAATCCAAAGCTGAACAGTAACAACTCTAGGTGTTCTCAATCATTACCATATGACAAACAATCAACTTTGAAGACACCACTAACATTTAGTCACTAGTTAAGTCTGCATAACCTCATTAAAATTATCTCTAGTTGTATTATGAAATGTAAGATATTTCCTTCTTGAGGCCTGTAAACCGTCTGTACTATAAGGTTGAGTGTTTTTGATCCACTATTGTAGCATAGTACTTAAACTGCTGCTCCAGCATATACAGGGTTATTACAAATGATTGAAGCGATTTCATAAATTCACTGTAGCTCCATTCATTGACATATGGTCATGACACACTACAGATACGTAGAAAAACTCATAAAGTTTTGTTCGGCTGAAGCCGCACTTCAGGTTTCTGCCACCAGAGCGCTCGAGAGCGCAGTGAGACAAAATAGCGACAGGAGCCGAGAAAGCGTATGTCGTGCTTGAAATGCACTCACATCAGTCAGTCATAACAGTGCAACGACACTTCAGGACGAAGTTCAACAAAGATCCACCAACTGCTAACTCCATTCGGCAATGGTATGCGCAGTTTAAAGCTTCTGGATGCCTCTGTAAGGGGAAATCAACGGGTCGGCCTGCAGTGAGCGAAGAAACGGTTGAACGCGTGCGGGCATGTTTCACGCGTAGCCCGCGGAAGTCGACGAATAAAGCAAGCAGGGAGCTAAACGTACCACAGCCGACGGTTTGGAAAATCTTACGGAAAAGGCTAAAGCAGAAGCCTTACCGTTTACAATTGCTACAAGCCCTGACACCTGATGACAAAGTCAAACGCTTTGAATTTTCGGCAAGGTTGCAACAGCTCATGGAAGAGGATGCATTCAGTGCGAAACTTGTTTTCAGTGATGAAGCAACATTTTTTCTTAATGGTGAAGTGAACAGACACAATGTGCGAATCTGGGCGGTAGAGAATCCTCACGCATTTGTGCAGCAAATTCGCAATTCACCAAAAGTTAACGTGTTTTGTGCAATCTCACGGTTTAAAGTTTACGGCCCCTTTTTCTTCTGCGAAAAAAACGTTACAGGACACGTGTATCTGGACATGCTGGAAAATTGGCACATATCACAACTGGAGACCGACAGCGCCGACTTCATCTTTCAACAGGATGGTGCTCCACCGCACTTCCATCATGATGTTCGGCATTTCTTAAACAGGAGATTGGAAAACCGATGGATCGGTCGTGGTGGAGATCATGATCAGCAATTCATGTCATGGCCACCACGCTCTCCCGACTTAACCCCATGCGATTTCTTTCTGTGGGGTTATGTGAAAGATTCAGTGTTTAAACCTCCTCTACCAAGAAACGTGCCAGAACTGCGAGCTCGCATCAACGATGCTTTCGAACTCATTGATGGGGACATGCTGCGCCGAGTGTGGGAGGAACTTGATTATCGGCTTGATGTCTGCCGAATCACTAAAGGAGCACATATCGAACATTTGTGAATGCCTAAAAAAACTTTGAGTTTTTGTATGTGTGTGCAAAGCATTGTGAAAATATCTCAAATAATAAAGTTATTGTAGAGCTGTGAAATCGCTTCAATCATTTGTAATAACCCTGTATAGTCACTCCCTTCTTCTTACAACTTCTGCAGTAATAACAAATAAGCCTGTATTCATTAAAATAAATATGTTCAAGGTCTGCAACTTGTGGTCTAATGTTTAGCACCACTGCTTCTAGATCAAGGTGTCCCAGGTTTGATTTCCAGCTGGGGTGGGTATTTTCTTCGCTGGGGTCGGGGGGTTGTGTCAGTGTATTCATTTTTGCACAGTTTCACTGATGTCCACATTGTATCAAGTAGAAAGACTTCCGACTGGTCACCAAACAACCTCAGACAGAGTCTCCTAGTCAGTAATGCCATACAACAATTTCCAATCTATTTTTTCACTTTCCTGTATAGCTATGATAAGTTTACCCTCTTTGTTAATTATGCTTCATATGTTCTGCCAGAAGACACTAAATGTATTTTATTCAATATGAATGGATTTTTCCTAGCTATAGATTAGATTAGATATTGGTGTGAAACATGTTAATTTTACAAAAGGTTTCTGTGACATGATTCAGTTTTTTTAACAATTGTAAAACTACCAATTTCTATATGAACAAATCATGTATTGAGTAGAAGGAGTTGTCATTCAGAAATTCTTTTAATTTGTTTTTAAATGCTGGTTGATTATCTGTCAGACTTTTGATGCTGCTTGGTAAGTGACCAAAGACATTTGTGGCAATGGAATTCAACCCTTTCTGTGCCAAAGTTAAATTTAATAAAGAGTAGTGAAGATGAGCCTTTCTCCTAGTCTTGTTCCTATGTTACGCACATTGCTATTACTTTTTGAACTGCGATAGGTTATTAATAACAAATTTCATAAGTGAATATGTATTTGATGTTAGTGTCATTATCTCTAGTTCCTTAAATTAATACCTGCAAGATGATTTTGGCTAGTCTCCAGCTATTATTCTGGTACAACCAATACAGAGAATACACCTGGATCATAAGAACATTCTTTATTAAACAGTGCACTAGCACAGATGCCTAGTCAGTTGGATTACCCAGCTCACACTGAAGCTGCATTGCACTGTCCCAAACAGCTTCCACACAAGTTATGCCTAAGATGTTTGGTTGCTCTAGGATGAATGTCCCCACAGAGCCAGAAGTGTGGAGCACTGTATGGTGTGGTGACAAGTCTGCATTGACAGACATGGAAGCATCAGGCAGCATTGCTGTTTGCAGTAGTGAAGGTGTGCCTGACCAACCAGGTCACGTGTGACGTCTGCAGAGGGTTTGACCAGCATTTATGCAAGGAGCATGCGTGTAAATGACCAGTCACATTGTGACTGGCACTTGCGCAAGGTGTGATCAGACCATTTCTCACAGAGGAAGAAATAGCATGGCAGATCCTGTGCGTGTGGTAGGGGGTGAGGTATTGTGTGGTCGTCTGGTGCAGCCACTCTGTGACACAGGAGGTGTGTGTGGGTCAGTCAGCTTGTACAGACACACAGAAGCATCAAATAGCTCTTGTGGCAGCTGGCGTGTTGCATTGCATGTGTCAGTGTTTGCGACAGTGTCTAAGGGTTACTGCTAGTGTAGTTGCTCTCTAACCGGCAGTCCGTACGAGCAAACCTGTTTCATCTTTACCTGTGGTTAATCATACTTCACGTACTTGGGCTATGCAGGGCACTATTTGAAAAAAAAAACAGCTCGATGAAGTCATAGTGTCAAGTCGTGCACATCTGCTTTCGTGTCCGACAGCTAATTTACTGCAAATAACAACTTGTAGCTGTTATCCTGCAGTTAAACAGTCTGTGCACTGGCTAGAACTGTAAGTTAATAAAACACACAAAAATAGAAAATAAATGTTAAATGAATAATTTAATAACAGAGGTTCCATTCTAACATGTGTAATTTGCAGATGACTGAGAATTATGTTGAATAATGTTTATTCAGGAAAGGACATCTCTGGTAAGTATTCCTACTATTCATTTAAAATAGAGACAGAAAATACCCTTATCAAATGCAGTAAAGTTATGTTGTGGTTGTTACAAAAATGGTAGCAAAATCACCAAACTAATTAGTCATCAAAGATATGTGATGACAAAGCCCATTTCATAATCACAATACATGAAATATTCACCAGCTCAACCAGTTCAGTGTTCAACATGATGATTTACAAATTAGCACATGCAATACAAAGGATAATAACTCACACTCTGTCTATCCTCAGTTCTCTAATACAAGCGGAAAAGTTAGAGCCCTGTTCTGGAGCACATTCCGACCTCTCAAAATATGAAGTCCCCACAGAAGTTAAAGTATGGTAATGGCCATTCGCCACGCAGAATCAATCACATATATGATCCAATATCACTCAGTAAGTAAGGCACATCAGCCTCCTTCAAACACAGACGTAAAAGTAGCCAGGACTGCTCCCTTGAGCTCTTCACTCAAAAAGTCTCTGTCTCCAATTGAACCATAGTGTTCTGCTACTGTCTGCTTTTCCATTCGCTGAAGGCTGTCCCCACCAAAAATACGTCTTTCTTCCATTCTACAGGCATCATTTGACTCAAAATGGTCACTTCCCAGATTAAACTAATATATTACCACAATGTTTAAATAAAGAAATGTTATAAACTTTCAGTCACACTCAGACCATTCACAGTACATGTAAATGAAGGTTTGTCCATTAATAAGTAAGTCAGTGTTCTTGCAGAAGTAGATTCACAATTAATGACAACAGATTGTCATTAATATTGTTAAAATAATTATTTAGGCCTGCTTGTCAGAATTGTCTTTTGGCACTCAATAACAAAGTTGGTGTCCGCTAACACATGCAACTGACCACTTCTTAAATCACCATGATTTTGTATTATAAATTGCAGTTAATATTTAAATAAAGTTATGGAAAAACAGAAAAAGTTCATTAAATAAAGACACAATTATGACAAAATATGAGGTATTCTTGCTGTATGATTGTGGAGGATACAATGTTCTGACTAACATTTGTATAATGAAATAAATATTAAAAAAATCAAAGAAACCAGAAAATAAAATAGATACAGACATGTAGCTTTCAGATATGATAGCTATAGTGCAATGCTATATCTGAAATTTCGTTACTTGAAATCACATGAAGCATTTAAAAGTTGTTAATTCAGAGTTTCATTGTGAAAACATTTATTCACTGTGAAATATCAACTTCCATAGTTTTAAAGATATTGAAATATTAATGTGTCATTTGATGCACCTCATTTATCTGAATTGCCAGTGTATTCAGATTTTCCTTAATACTTGACTGTGAATTATTATAGGTTCTGGAAAAGCAGTAAGAAGCCATCATTTTGTCTGACACTCTGCCATTTCTTGGAGCATTGTATCATGCACAAAGGCCATGCAAGCATCAACCTTCCAAATTCCCAGCTTTGTGATCCACTCATTTCCAGCAACATGCTCAGAACCCATGCTTGCCTGAGGCAGGCATGAGACATCCTCATACCACTGACACACACCCAGATGAGCAAGCAAATTGAGCTCTTCTCAGTGGTGGACCTAGGTGGATGAATAACTCACCCACATACTCGTTATCTTATGTGTTGTTGTTGTCGAGTTGAGCATCGTCATTATCCAGTGACGATGGAGGAGGTCCATCTTGCAGTATCCATGCTGGTTTGAGGTGATTAAGGGAGAAAGTGGTAGGTTTCTCATTAATCAAAGATTCAAAGGTATGGGTTCCATGTTTGAGTACTTTGTATGGTCACAAATAAGGAGGTTGCATGGAGAGATGTGTCATGTATTCACAGAACTTCTTCTGGTCATAGTGTTCAAAATCTGTATGAATGAGTATCTTGGCGTGGAATGCAGTGACAGTGGAGGGATCTGTGTGTGGTGGATAACATTTTTGATGTGTCATATCAGTTATGGAAGGTAAAACTTGCCAATGTTGGTTGTGGACAGAGTACAATCTGCAGACAATTCAATGGGTCCTCCATACATCTCTTCAGTGATCGAAGCCTGAAGATCCTCTATATATGCAGTCCATGTGCAGTCCTGTGGCCTTTGTGGCACATGACCACCACTTCCATTATTCTATGCCACCTGTCCAGCAAGTCATTGCTTTGTGAGTGGTAAACAGCGATGCACATAAGGTCAATTCCACAGACGCAGTAAAGAGCATTGAAAAGGGCTGTCTTGAACTGTATGCCACAGTTGGTCGTAATGTGGTCAGTTATGTCAAAGTACACAATCTGTAGTTCGATAGAAGTCTGTGTGATAGTGTTTGCCATGATATCAAGGAGGAGGGCCACCTCTACCCAGCAAGTTGTCCTATCAATGGCAGAGAGAATGTAATGAAATCTTTCTGACAGTGGCCTGACGATGTCGTTGTCAATGTGTTTGAAGTGTTCTGTCAGGATGGGAAAATTGCTTAACATAGGTTGAATGTGATATCCAGTTTTTCTTTGTCAGCAGGGTAAACAGCATCATGCCCAGTGGTGACAGTCACTTTTTACATCACACATCACACAACAGTCTGTAATAAGGCACTGTAATTGCTCTGGTGCCAGGGTGGCTGAGGTTGTGAAATCTGTCAAATACTTCATGTCACTTGTTAAGGGGAACCAGTGGTCATGATTTCCCTAGACACATCACAGAGTAATGTGGAGGTGGTTGAAGGCAAAGTGTGATGTCTAATCTGAAGGCTCATATTTTCATCAATGAGTAGCTGAGTGATGGTGGGATCTTTCACCATACGTTCATAATTATGAATGCAGGGAGATTGCAGAAAGATTTGAGAAATAATCAGCGATGATATTATCAGGACTGTGCATGTGTCAGATCCCCCATCTGCTGGCATTAGGATGCAAGTGGAGGAAACGTCAGGGGATGGCGGTTGTGCATGGATTGTGAATGGCATCAACTTCAAGCACTGTAAATACTGATACATTAGGAACTCCAGTGTCTTCACTGAAAAAGTAAAGTAAACTGCGAGCAGCTTGTGGTCAAATGCTGACTATTTCAAATACGAGGCCGAGAGTTTCTTGGAGAAAGTGGTTATGGCACATCATTAACAATCTGTTGAAGAACTGCTCCAATTGTAGTGTCACTTGCATCTGTTATAAGTGCCAATGTAACAGCTTGTATCAGGCAATTTCTAGCATGGCAGAATGGTTCCATCATTTCTGGTATCCAAAGTAATTTCCTTTTCCTATGTTTGTCTTTGCTTTCCATGGTATTCGCTAGCAGGATCTGTAAGCCAGGTGCTTGTGGAAGGTGTCAGTGATAAAAGCTGAGGATCCTGATGAATCATCTTAGATCATGGTATGTTTCCAGGTAAGGATGATCTTGTGCCAGCGGTGTACATTCAGTTGTCAGCTTGATGCCACTGGCATTAAATGTGTGCCCAAGGAAGGTGACTTCCATCAGTCGAAGTTGTGATTTTGCCTCTTTACTGACCATCCCACCATCCTTGAATGTGTACAGCATTTTCAGAATATGTATTTATAGGTAGACACACTTGCAACCAATCATGCTGAAAATGTTGAGGGGGTGCCTAAAGTCAGTATGCTGGGGTAGCTTCCAGGCACTGTTTGACTACTGAGAACCCTGTAATCGCTGTACAATATGGTAGAGCCATTTTTCTTAGGAAAGAGCTTGATCCTGGAAGCCCAGAGACTATCTGGAGGGCAAATAATTCCTGCTGAAGGAGTTTGTTGCCTGTGGCTTTGGCAGGTTGCAGATCTGCTGGGCCCAAATGCCATGCTTTATGTCAAGCTGACAGTTCATCGGTTGTTATTGTACAATACATGGATCCATCACAAACAGTACAGGCACATGCATGTGTGCCTGAAGTGGCAGATCAGAAGTATTGTTAACAGATACTGTATGCTGTGGTTTACTGACCTTGAGGTGGCTCTTGGCAGCTGGCAGCATCTGTGTCGGTGTGGTGTGTGCTGGAGGGAGGGAGTGGGGGCCAAGCCCAAGCAAGGGAGACAGTACCATGTCCAGCTGTTCATTGCCTGGTGTGCAGAGATGCTTGTGCGTTGCTGCTAGGGCCTCATCGGTGGCAGCAGTGCAATGTCAAAGTTTGTCAGTTCCTGTACGAACTGATTGCATCTATACATTGCAAGCAGTATTGCGTATGTGTGTGGAGAACATCCTCAAAGTGTGGCACATTCATAGACAGGGCCACAGATAGTGCATTCAAGGGGAAATGCAGCAGGTGCTGCTGTGGAGGCAGAGACATGGTGAATGAGTGAGGGGAGAGCTGGTGACATTGCAAAAAGTTGATTTTGATGACTGATTCTACCATATCAGTAACCAGGAATGTCCATGGACATTGGAATGTGTCTGACAGGTGGATGGTGCATATGATAGTGCTGTAGACACTACTGTTGGAGTCGTTGGCAGCCTGGAGCATGAAGGTGGTTGTAGGCTTGAAAGTCAGAGATGAGGAATGTGGAAATAAGCTAACACCAAAGCCTGTGTTGATTAGTAGATATTGATCTGATGCTCTGTCCAAGATCAAGAGATGTCCATGAGCAACAACTGAGGTGGGCACGTGTGTGTTTGATATTCTGGTGGGTTGGAGGTGACTCAGTGAGGTGTAGCGGACTGGAGTGCCTATTGTGACCCCCTTATGGAGTTTGGGTACTCACATGGGTCGAATATTTGCATGCAGCATCACTGAATTGTGTATGATACCAGCAGGGAACAGGGCCTGGAGCTGGTGTGGGTTGTGTTACACAGTTGCCCATGTGTAGCTTTGGGCACTGGTGGGCGTTGTTGAGCAGGCAGTGAGGAGTGCTGTGGTCTGTCGTCATCATGGCCCTTCATGTCTGGTCGGCTACATTTGTGCTGTGTGGGGATGAAGTCACGCCAAATGCATCACTGAGTTGATCTTGGGACATTGTTACTTTTTGCCTATGGCGAATGACAGTGAACATTCTGTCAGCCATAGCCAAGTGCCATCAAGTCAGCACTGTCTCATTCGTGATCATGGTGAGCTGTGGATCTATTGATAGCTTGATTCACCACAAGACCCCAGCAAGGTGTCTGATGTAAGAGCTGGATTGGCTGAGATGCAGAGGTGGTACCAGATATGTGAAAATGTACTACCACACATGACCTCTTGAAGTTGCTGTTCCTGCATGTGGTGTTTCCTTGGACGTATCATATCTATTTTCCACCAGAGGAAACTTTACGATTTCATATGGCCTGCCATGTGGGTGATGAGATCAGACGCATATACTTCAATTGCTAATTGAATATGCTGGTTATCTGAAAAATGCTCTCAATGATCATGAACCACAATCTCATGTTCTTGGTGTCAAAAAGCGGTAGTTTGAGGTGAGCAATGGCTGAACATATCAATGTGCCAATAGGCACACAATGTCTGTGAAGTGTGTGACACAAGGTGGCTGTTGATTGTTCATGCACAGTTGGTTGCTGTGTGGCGAGCTGTGAATGTTGGACTGTGTTGCATGGGGCAGGAAGATGTAGGTGACATCATGGCACTGCAGAGATGATTAGAATCAAGAAGGCGCTCTAAGGAGTATGTGGAATTCACTGGAATTAAGTTAACTTATGGGTTCATCATATATCACCATTGTTGATGCAGCATTGTGATACTGTTAGGTAGCAGTAATGAAAATGAATTATTCGTGCACTCGGCTTTTATAGTCAGATTCACACACTTTCCACAATGATCCTGTACTGCATTTCTGTGAGTGGCATCCGTTGATGTAGGTATGGTGCCCAGTGATGTGGTATACAACGGCCACATTATCACAACACAGTAAGCATGATTGAGTTTGGAGCCACATTTGAGTGTATTCATGGTTGATATGGATCACCAATGTAGGAGGTGAGATATTACAGTGATGGCCACTGACAGAGATGACACACTCTTTATTAAACAACGCACTTCAGTCCGGTCAATGAACGATGGCAGTCACACTCTTTATTAAACAACGCATTTCAGTCCGGTCAATGAACGATGGCAGTCCACACATGTCAAGGCACAGATAGGAATTGTATTACTGATGATTCCAAATGACAGTTGCGGTATGCGCACGTGCGAGCTTTCCGCTTAAGGAAAGCATATATCCTGCAAATTATGTCTCTCCCTTGCTCCTGCGGAATTTCTCTCTTACCACCACTATCAGCGATGACAACTTGCAACAAATAGAATATAAATTCACCAAACAACTTGCTACAATCATGTTTAATGCTTGCATTACCTATGGCATTAACAGCAAAGCAATCACAGTGCTGCTTAATGCTCATTGCCTTTTGAAGAGTGCTTGACGTAGGTGCGCAGAACAAGACTAAACTCAACCACCATCGTTTATGACTACAACTGTAGTACAGAGCATCTAGTCAAGTACATTGTCCAGCTTGCATTGTCCCAAAGACATACCACACCACTCATTCCAAAGATGTTCGATCACTGTAGGACAAATGTCCCCACATGTGTGCTTTTGTGCAATGAATATATTTTTCCTTAATGATGAATTACCCCAAAATATGATACCATATGAGAGCAGTGAATGGAAATAGGCATAGTAAACAAATTTATTGGTATGTTTACCAGTGACACTGATAGCCTAACTAGATGAAGTGAAATGTTCAGCAGATCATCAATGTGTTTCTTCCAGTTCAATCTGTCATCAGTACACACATTCAAAAATTTTGATTATACTGCCTTAGCTACAGAGTTCTGTTCAAATTCTGTATTCATTAAGAGTGTTATGCCATTTGCTGTACAGAACTGTATATAATGTGTTTAATTAAAATTTAATGGGAGTCCATTTGCAGTGGACCACTTAATAATTTTCTGAAAGACATTCCTTGTTTGTTGGGTGTGATTACTATACTTGCATCATCAGCAAAAAGAGCTAGCTTTGCATCTTTGTGAATATAGAGTGGCAAATCATCAATATATATTAAGTCATCAATATACAGGGTGTATTCAAAATAATCACCTGACTTTAAAAAAATCGTAACTACACTACTGGCCATTAAAATTGCTACACCAAAAAGAAATGCAGATGATAAATGGGTACTCATTGGACAAATATATTATACTAGAATTGACATGTAATTACATTTTCATGCAATTTGGGTGCATAGATCCTGAGAAATCAGTACCCAGAACAACCACCTCTGGCCGTAGTAACGGCCTTTATATGCCTGGGCATTGAGTCAAACAGAGCTTGGATGGCATATACAGGTACAGCTGCCCATGCAGCTTCAACACAGTACCACAGTTCATCAAGAGTAGTAACTGTCGTATTGTGACAAGCCAGTTGCTCGGCCACCATTGACCAGACATTTTCAATTGGTGAGAGATCTGGAGAATGTGCTGGTCAGGGCAGCAGTCGAACATTATCTGTATCCTGAACGGCCCGTACAGGACCTGCAACATGCGGTCGTGCATTGCCCTGCTGAAATGTAGGGTTTCGCAGGGATCGAACGAAGGGTAGAGCCACGGGTCGTAACACATCTGAAATGTAACGTCCACTGTTCAAAGTGTCGTCATTGCGAACAAGAGGTTACTGGGACGTGTAACCAATGACACTCCATACCATCACGCAGGGTGATACGCCAGTATGACGATGACAAATACACACTTCCAATGTGCATTCACCGCGATGTAGCCAAACGCGGATGCGACCATCATGATGCTGTAAAGAGAACCTGGATTCATCTGAAAAAATGACATTTTGCCATTTGTGCACCCAGGTTTGTCGTTGAGTACACCATCGCAAGCGCTCCTGTCTGTGATGCAGCATCAAGGGTAACCGCAGCCATGGTTTCCAGGCAGATAGTACATGCTGCTGCAAATGTCGTCAAACTGTTCATGCAGATGGTTGTTGTCTTGCAAACGTCCCTATCTGTTGACTCAGGGATCAAGACGTGGCTGTATGATCCGTTACAGCCAAGCGGATAAGATGCCTGTCATCACAACTGCTAGTGATATGAGGCCATTGGGATCCAGCATGGCATTCCGTATTACCATCCTGAACCCACCGATTCCATATTCTGCTAACAGTCATTGGATCTCGACCAATGCAAGCAGCAATGTTGCAATACGATAAACCACAATCGCGATAGGCTACAATCTGACCTTTATCAAAGTCGGAAACGTGATGGTACGCATTTCTCCTCCTTACACGAGGCTTCACAACAATGTTTCACCAGGCAACGCCAGTCAACTGCCGTCCTCACAGCTTTACTTCTGCCAGTACCTCGTGCTTAACGCAGACGAGGTACTGGCAGAAGTAAAGCTGTGAGGATGGGGCGTGAGCCGTGCTTGGGTAGCTCAGTTGGTAGAGCAGTTGCCCGCGAAAGGCAAAGGTCCCGAGTTCGAGTCTCGGTCCGGCACACAGTTTTAATTTGCCAGGAAGTTTCATATCAGCGCACATTCCGCTGCAGAGTGAAAATCTCATTCTAGAGGTTGTTTATGTAAAGGCAAATCGCCGGGCCATCACCGAGTGGCTGACACAGATGTTGAATGCATCCACCATAGTTTCACAAGGAGCCCACAGAAATCCATTTGTCATGCAGCTCAACATGCCCCCGATGTCCATCTGGTGTGTGTTATGTTGACATTTACACATGAAACTATAACAAAATTCAGCTATTGCAAGCTCTCCGTGAAGGTGACAAACAATAACGTTTGGAATGCTGTAATTTCATTCTAGGCAAGATGGAGGATGACAGTTTTCATCCACGCTTGGTGCTTAGTGATGAGGCAACATTCCATTTAAATGGAAAGGTAACCATCATATGTGAGAATAGGGGGTACAGAACAACCACATGAAGTTGTACAACACCATAGACTCTTTCCAAAATTTAATGTATTTTGTGCAGTTTCACACGAAAGGTGTATGGTCCATTTTTCTTTGCCAAGAACACTGTTACAGGAAGCACATATCTTGATGTGCTTGAGAACTTTCTTTTCCCACAGTTGGAGACTGATTCAAATGACTTCATTTAACAACAGGATGAGGCACTACCACACTGGTATCTGGAAGTGTGGGAATTTTTAAATCAAACGATTAATGGGCAATGGTTCAATCGCACTGGACCAAATGATTAAGCCTTACACAACTGGTCTCCGAGGTACTGAACCTGGCTTTATGTGATTATTTCTTGTGGGGGTTTATAAAAGACTCTGTTTGTGTGCCTCCATTACCAACAACATGAATGAACTGAGATGTCGCATAACAGCAGCTGTGGAAGCTGTAACTCAAGACATGCTTGTTGCATTGTGGGAACAATTTGCATACCCCATTGACATACGCCCTACATCTCAAGGGGGGGGGGGCATATTGAACACCTATGAAAAGATATGAAAGAAAACTGTCTGGGTTGCCCGTTCATCAAAGAACAAAATTCTTTGTATATGTTTATTAGTTCCAGAAGTACAGATGTACCAAATTGGATGATTCTTTTTGATACACCCTGTATCTTAAGAACAATATGAGACCCATGACTGAATCCTGTGTGACTCCTTCTTGATAAGTCCTTCTTGATACCTTTCCAGTTTCAGAACTCTGCTGAGTTTTGCATCGTATGTGAAATGTTCAATTCAAACTGCTGCACTTTTCCAGTTAAAAATGAATTAAATCATTTGTGCACTGTCCCACTGATGTCACAATACTTAAGCTTAAGATTTACACAATCAAAAGTCTTTGGGAGATCTCAAAGAATCACAATGGGTGATGTTGTTCAGAACTTTGATGAAATATTAAAGAAAGAATATATAACATTTTCTGTCAAAAAGCCTTTCTGGCATTTTGCTAGTACTTTATTCTTACAAATATGTAAAGCTACTCTTGAATACTTTTTCAAGAATTCTGGATAAAGCTGCCAGAAGTGATATTCGGGTGCGGGGGTAGTTGTTGGCATCAGACCTACCCACCTTTTGATGCAATGGTTTAACAATATCAAACTTAAGTCTATTGGGAAAAATGCCCTGTTTCAGTGAAATATTACATATATGATTGAAAATCCTATTTATTTGGTGGGAACTCGTGTTTAATACTCTGTTAGACATCCCACTAATTCCATGTGGGCTTTTACTTTTGAGCGAGTTTATTATTTCAATTTTATCAAATTGAAGACATATTGCCTCTTCCACTGATAGCCTTGCCTTTACTAATAAAAATCTGGATACTATTTACTCCAAAACATTTAAAATATTTGCCAGGTGTGAGTAGGACTTCCCCACTGAGGATTCCATACAAACTTAATTGTGTATACAGACAGTTCATCCATTCTGGGAATCAAATATATCAAAGATTTTTGCATCTTATTGACGTTGATACTGGCAAGATATTGATAACAGGGATCCCAAGAATTTTGGGAATGTTAAATTTTACGTTTGCAGTCACATAACAAAAGACAAAAGAAATATTTTTTTCAATACTATGGGAAGGAAAGTTGCTACTCACCATATAGAGGAGATGAGGACACACAATCATGTTTGGCAGCCTGTTTGGCAACGGGGTGGTCCACTTTTTCTTGGCCTTGTCAGTGGCCATTCATGCGGATGGACAGCTTGTTGGTTGTCATGCCTACATAGAATGCAGCACAGTTTTTGCAGTTTAGCTTGTAGACCGTATGACTGTTTCCACAGGTAGGGATATGTGATGTTAGTGACCAGACTGTGTAGCGGTTCTGCCAGCTTTATTTATTTCGTTTGGTGTCCTCGGTGTTGATATACTGCGTTGCTACACTGGCTGAAAAATGGGTTGTGGATTCCGACACTGACTACTGTAAATGATGTAGCCGACAATTGCACAGTTGCATTTCAGTCTTTTACTATCACTTTTCACAACCCCCTGATAATACAGTTATTTGGCCAGTGCACTATTGTTATAATTTTCAATAAGCCTCATTAATAGTTTTCAGACAAACCTCCACATACTGCTACTATAGTTTACTGTTGAACAACTACGAGCAGTAAAAACATAACCACACAGTACACAGTTCTTGAAGAATAGAAAGGTACATATGGAACAGACACTGTTATTGCTTTAACACATGGCCTAATTGTTTAACACTTATTCCACAGTTAAGTTGAAGCAGTGTTGTTGTTCTAACCAACACAGGTTTCTCGTTTGAAACTCGGCCGTGGACTGACTGTCTCGTGACCAAAAATCAGGCTCTTATATATCCTTACATACACGAAACTAAGCACAATATTAGATCTGGTGTTATTTACTTTAAAACTGAGGGCCAATCTTTCTCTTTTATGGAAATGCAGATAATATTCACGTATGTTAATGGTAAATAGTTAAAAGTAACAAAACGAATTTAAGGAGGCAGATGGCAAAAAATAGGGGAATTAAAATTATTCCAGCTTGCTTCATCACAACTGGAGTAGGTGGTGGTGGGAGTACATATGGGACAGGTCTTGCATCTACGTCTATTACATGGGTATGAGCCATGAGGTAGTGGATTGCGAGCAGGGGTTGTGTAAGGATGGACGAGTATATTGTGTAGGTTTGGTGGATGGCGGAATACAACTGTGGGAGGGGTGGGAAAGATAGTGGGCAGGATATTTCTGATTTCAGGGCACAACCAAAGGTAATCATAACCCCGATGGAGAATGTAATTGCCGGCCGGCGTGGCCGAGCAGTTCTAGTCACCTCAGTCTGGAACCATGCGACCGCTATGGTCGCAGGTTCGAATCCTGCCTCGGGCATGGATGTGTGTGATGTCCTTAGGTTAGTTAGGTTTAATTAGTTCTAAGTTCTAGGCGACTGATGACCTCAGAAGTTAAGTCACATAGTGCTCAGAGCCATTTGAGAATGTAATTCAGTTACTCCAGTCCTCGGTGGTACTGAGTTATGAGGGGAATGCTCCTCTGTGGCCAGACGATGGGACTTTTGGAGGTGGTGGAAGACTAGAAAGGTAAGGCACGGAAGATTTGTTTTGTACAACATTGGTGTGTGTGTGAATTCCTAAGGGACCAAACTACTGAGGTCATCGGTCAAATGTTGGTGATGACATCAGTGAGACCCTCGGTATATTTCGAGAGGGACTGCTTGTCACTGCAGATGGGACTTCTTAGTATGAAACGGGTGGCAGTTGTCGAAGTGGAGGTATTGCTGGTAGTTAGTAAGTTTGATATGGTTGGAGGTACTGATGTAGCCATCTTTGAGGTGGAGGTCAACATCTAGGAAGGTAGCTTGTTGGGATGAGTAGGACCAGGTGAAGCAAATGGTGAAGAAGTTGTTGAGGTTCTGGAGGACTGTGGATAGAGTGTCCTCACCTCCAATCCAGATAGCAAAGATATCATTAATGAATCTGAACCAGATGACGGGTTTAGGATTCTGGGGTTTTGGGAAGGATTTCTCTAGATGGCCCATGAATAGGTTGGCGTAGGATGGTGCCATGCAGGTGCCCATAGCTGTACCCCAGATTTGTTTGTAGGTAATGCCTTCAAAGGAGAAGTATCCTCTCACCACCACCTACTCCAGTCTGGTCAGAAACATCACATACCCCATCAAAGGCAGGGCTACCTGTGAAACCAGTCATGTGGTCTGCAAGCTAAGCTGCAAACACTGTGCTGCAATCTATGTAGGCATGACAACCAGCAAGCTGTCTGTTCACATGAATGGCCATCAACAACCTGTGGTCAAGAAACAAGTGGACCACGCTGTTGCTGAACACACTGCCAAACATGATATCTTTCATTTCAATGACTGCTCCACAGCCTGTGCCATATGGATCCTTCCCACCAACACCAGCTTTTCTGAATTGCACAGGTGGGAACTTTCTCTGCAGTACATCCTTCTTTCCTGTAACCCTTCTGGCTTCAACCTTCTTTAGTCACTGTCCTCACCCATCTAGCCCCTTCCCTGTTCCCATTCCAGCACTACACAGCCATCATTCCACCACCACATGCAGTCTTTTTATTTCTCTCCTTACTCTCTACTCCCTGCCCCCCCCCTCCCCCTCCCCACCTCTCCTCTGCCCTCTGTCTAACCTGCAGCACTTCACTGTCTGCCATGCCCACCATGCTATATCTCCCCACCCCAGCCTCCTCATTATCCCCAACCAGTCGCCACTCCAAACATGCACTGGTGCTGCTGCTCGCAGTGTAGTTTCTTCAGCTGAGTCCTTTTGTTGTGCCTATCTGCAACCCAGCATCTCCACAATATGGTGAGTAGCAACTTTCCTTCTCATAACATTTTTACATTCCATTCCGGATTTTCCATTGTTTGAAATATTTTTTTTCCATGTGATATAATTAAAAATTAACAATTTTCAGATTTTTTCCTTTGGTTGTATTGTGAAACCCTGCTTTTTGCCAAATTTCATGATTCTAAGTCAATGAGAAATACCCTGTGGGTTTTGGTGACAGTTTGTGAATATCAAAATAAAATGGCCACATCTTTTGAGTGCATTGATGTAGAAGCTACACATTTTTACATTGCCAAGGGGCAGTAGGCTTAAATATTTCACACAAATTTCAACTTGATATGTGTACGTGTTCCTCCAAAAAAGGGTTTTGAACAGTTGGACAGAAAGGTAGACAGACAACAGATAACATATGGATGGCAAAGTGATCCGGTAAGTGTTCCCCTTTTACTAATTGTGGTACAGAACCATAAAAACAACTATTAAAAATATTTCAACTTCTCACTTTTCGTTAATAAACTTTTCATTTTGATGGTAATACAGTCTACCTGTGCTTCTAGTATCCCTATTTCCAATTTGACAATACTTGAGGTGCTGATCTTAGATTTCTGGACTTTTTAATAACTTTCCTTAATATAGTACAGTAGTTTTTATAATATTTGACTGTTTTGGGGTCATTTCTCTTTCTTGTTGTTAGATACACATCTATTTTTTTGTTACAAGGCTTTTTATTCCTTTACTAAGCCTCAGTGTTTTATATGGTTTCTTACAATTATATCACTGTGTTTTTAAGGTAACTGTTTGCAAATATACTCAAAAATGTATCATAAAAGAAGTTATATTATAAATTAACACCAGGTTCATGGTACACCTCATACCAATCGAACTGCTGCAAGCTTTCCCTAAAATTTTCAATTGTTAAATTGTTAACTGAATGCACTATTTTGGAAGACTGTTCTGCATTCCTCTATGGAGCTATGTCACATGCTGCAATTAGCTGTGCATCATGATCAGAAAGACCACTCTTAATAGGCTAAATGTTCATTTGATTAAATATATCTTGGACTACAAAAATATTATCTATTAGTGTGCTGCTATCCTGTGCTACCCGAGTAGGAAAATCAATAACTGATACCAAATTGAAAGAAATTAGTAGTACTTGAAGGTCATTCATCCTATCAGACTCATTCACAAACTCTATGTTGAAACCCCTACAAATAATAATCTGCTTCCCTTTGTCTGACCGATAGTACAACAACTAACTCAATTTTTTCAGAAATAGTTTTTTTGTTTTGCTGATAACTGCCTAACTGTAACTATTTATTCTGCAGCCCTTACTTTCAGATAGATTTAACCTAAAAAGGCCTAAGGAACTCAGTATAAATCACTGAGAGACAACTGGTTTATGTTGTTGAGCAAATAGGAAAGATACCTCTAGAAGTACCATGAACAAGTTTGCATATAAAGGTACCAAATGATTAACCACAGAAATTTCACAGTTTTCCTGCAAGATTTACCCTTTAAAGAAAAAATGCCTGTGGATTAGAATATTGATGGGTAATGTTCTATGGCTCTGCAATTCATGTCTATGATGGTTCTACTCCTATCAGCAGAAAGATCATATTGGTCTTTTGGGAATTAAAATCTGTGACACTGGAAATATATGGAGTAGTTTTGTTGAAACAAATTGAAATCAGGTTGTGAGATAAGGAATTCCTATGTTACCAAAGGGTGGGTAGATGGAAGAGAAGAGGATTATGATTGGGGGGAAGTTAAATTAGGTAACATGCCAGGGTGTGCTTCTGATAGACCAAGGAAGACAGTTGTTTTAAAACTTAAGCAACAGTTACTGTTCATTTAGTATTATCAGAAATTATGCAGCTAACAGTATGAGTGTCCTCTTTTTTACCTTGGGTTTAATACTTCAAAATATTTTCAATAAATGCCTAGTTATTTTAATTATCACCAAGTCATTCATTTTTTATTATTTTTAAAGACCTCAAAAATATTTTGCAAAAAATTCAATTTATACTAACTCAATTGCATTTGCAACTTCATTACTTTTTTGGTACAACAGACTTTGATTTGCCTTTTTTTCTCTTGATGCCTTAATTTTTAAGATAGACTGAATACAAGAGAGAAAAGATGTTTGGTGCAAAGAGAAGAAAAAACGTAACTTTTTTGTTCCAGGGAATGTATCTGCTTGAGCCAGTGATGTCAAAAGGATCCACTGTGGATGACACACACATAAAACTATATCAAAAATCTTATTTCAGTTTACAAAAGGCTATTAAATTTTTTGTTACATTTGAAAGAATTATTTCAGCCTTATGTCTCACCATTTATGAATTTGTAACGAAAATGTATTATTTCTGGTATGGATAGAAATCAATGTTTTAGTTTGCTACAGTTCATTCTGCACACTAGCTTTAAGAAATGTACCAGTATTTGAAAAATCATGTAAAGAAATATAGAAATTGTATTTTTTTCCGCCACTGTTTCATCAATAAACCAAGTTGACTAACATCCTTCAGCATGTTGTTGAACTTAAAACGAAGATTGGATTAATCCTGTTAATTTATAGTTCGCTCGAGATGACAATGGTACCCATAGCTGTCAAATGTCTGAAGATATTAATGAGATAATTGCCGTATAAAAACTTTTTCTTTCAAACACTGTCACACTCTGGGACACAGTCACAAATGGTTTTGGATTACATTGGCGATCTTCAGAAACAACGATAGGAAAAATTAGGTCTCAAGTAAATATATCTTAAAACCTACAAAATTTTTGTGAGTTCAGTTGAATTAAGTACAGTAAAATAAAATTTGAAATATATGTGGTTAATACTTACTGGTTATGGCTGGCATGAACCATGTATACTCCAAGATTATCAGAATGTGATGAAAGATTTTAGATTTAATGGACATGTACAGACAAATGATTACAATTTCAGAAGAATTGTATAATGTATGCAAGAGGAAGAGCTTCACAAATTGAGCAAGTCAATAATGTGTTGGTGTACCTCTGGTCCTTAGGCAAGGAGTCATTCAGCTTGGTACTGATTGACTGAGTTGTTAGATGTGCACATGAGAGATATCATGCCAAATTCTGTCCAATTGGCGTGTTAGACTGTCAAAATCCCTAGATGGTTGGAGGGCCCTGCAAACAGTGCTCAAAACATTCTCAATTGAAGAGAGATCTGGTAACCTTGCTGGCTACAGTAGGGTTTGGCAAGCTTGAAGATAAGCAGTAGAAACTCTTGCAGAGTGTAGGCGGTTATTAACTTGGTGAAATGTATGCTGAGGATTGCTTCCCATAAAGGAAAAGAAAACTGGGCACAGAATACCATTGATGTACCTTTGTACTGTAAGGGTGCCATGGATCACAACAAAGGGTGCTCTGCTATGAAATGAAATGACATATCAGGCCATCACTCCTGGTTGTCAGGCTGTATGATGGGCGAGTATCCCACCACTGTCTGGGGTGCCTCCAGACATGTCTTTGGGCTGGAATCCAATTGATTGGAACAGAATTGTCTTCAGTGATGAGTCTCACTTCGAACTGAGCCCTGATGACTAGTGAAGATGTTTCTGGAGACAGGGCAGACAGCAGTGAGATACCAACCTGACTGTCGCCCACCATATAACCCTACAACCAGAAGTGATGGTTTGGTGTGTCATTTCTTTTCGTAGCAGGACCCCTTTGGTTGTCACATACAGCACCTCCATAGCACACTGATATGTTGACAGTATTCTAAGCCCAGTTTTGTTGCCCTGTGTGGAAAACCATCCTGGGCTGGATCTCTCCCCAGTTGAGAACATTTGGAGCATTATGGGCAGAGCCCTCCAAACATCTTGGGATTTTGATGATCTAACATGCCAGTTGCACAAAATTTGGCAGGATATCCTACAGGAGAGCTTCCAAAAACTATCAGTGCCAGGCTATATAATTGCTTGCATATGGGTCAGAGGTGGGCCAGCACATTATTGACTTTATCAATTTGTGAAACTCTTTCTCTTAAATAAATCATCCAGTTTTTTCTGAAAGTGTACATGTACAGACAAACAAATGATTACATCATATCTACCAATTTCTGTCACATTAAGATGATTCCTTTGTGGTGTGCTGCAGAACTGACAAGAGTTTACAATTTGTAAGATATTAATTTAAACATTTATTTTGTTTCCTATTGTACGATCTGAAGATGAGCAATGTAGGCAGAAATCAGTTATGATTGTGTCATAGAATGTGACATTGTATGAAATAAAAGGAAGTTCACAACATGTCAGTCACTCTCCTCCTTTGACAGGATTTTTTTTTTTTTTTTTTTTCAAACAACATGTAAAAAGTTGACTGGCCAGTCAAAGTTACAGCCTCAGTAGAATGAAGTGAGCTGGATAAAGAGCATCTCGACCCCTTACTTTTCTCTTTATATTTCCTCTCTTACTTATGGCATTACAAAACAAATTATCATTGGTATTTACTCTCTTTTTCTAATAACTTAAATACAGAAATTTGGAGAAATAAGATTCCTGCAAAACTAATGCATAACATAAATAAGATAATCTGTTGCACATTTTAATACAAGTAATTCTTGTGCTAAATTTCAAACATGGTGTTTAAGTTTGCACAATAGTTTAATAAGTGTTATGAAGACCAGTTTATCACAATAGTTTCAAATTGCTGCTACCATCAACACTCATTCTGTGGACACAACAGTGATTTTAGTGAGCTGTTAGTGAACTCTCTCAGAATAAATATGCATGTTTACAGTAGTGCAATGTTACTTGAAAAGATATTTATTTAGTTTGATTCAGTTAAGGTAGGTAGTTATGCGTTCCATCGACTAGTTTTAGGTGTATGTTGATAATACAGAACACAAATTGCTTTGCAGTATAACAGAATTCTACTATTTATTTAGGGATTTAAGTAACAAACAAATTTAGTTTGATAACAGAATATTGTATGACTTTGTGGTTATGTTTCACTGCATGAACTACAAGAACCAATTTTAAAAATGTTTTAATTTTTTGTTTTTAAAAAGAAGACTGATTAGTCCAGGAGTTTGCTTTTGATTTCACATTCGCTACCTTTAGGGCTTTTTATATTACAAGTGATCAGAGATTGTTACCATAGACAGAGCATCTACTAAAAGTGCACACCCAGTTTTTTTTATAGACATGCTTTTGCCACCATTGCTCATCACTGAACGGCACATCCTGTCTGACCAGCAAGTTTTACTGCAGAGTTGCCCTACCTACAGTTGCCATTCAGGGACAGTGGGTAGTCAAACCAGCAGATAGAATTAGCACTCTGGAGAGCTACAGCACAACACACAGATGATTCAGAACAGGGTTATTATAATTTAACCCTACCAAAAAAAGCCATGAGTTTTTATTAATGGAAACAATTTACTGTCACAAGAATTTATTTTATTAATATTGTGTTTTAACTCTTCTTGCACTATACGAAGTATAGTTAAATAACATTTGCACTTCCATAAAAAAAATTTTAACTTCATGTGGAATCGTAATGATGTATAGTACGATTTAGGCATTTTGGAAGCATTCAAAAGTTAACAGATCTTAGCTAATTTCTCAGCTCTTCTCACAATTATTTCTTAATTTTGACTAAAGAAGCCCATATATGCAGAAGATTCTCTCAGTGGATGCAGTGCTGGCAGCTCAAGAAATGAGGCTATTTACAAAGATAATAAACCCACACTGATAAGTTTTCTTTTTTTGCTGTTTTCAGTTCCATTATCTTCCACCATTTGTGTGTATGGAGCTGCATTACAGTCACATCAGAAAACATAGTGGCAGGAAGACAATAACTACCAGCAATCCTAAAAGACTTCCAGCCTACTCTGGGTGCATCTCTGTGAGCCAATTTTCTGCAATTTCTTCTTGTGCAGCAGTTAATCTTCTCACTCTGAATTGTTATGCTCTCAGAGTTCCACATCAGGACTTTCTACAAGACTTATCCAAAGTTCAACAGCTTGACAAATACTTTGTCAGTTTTTTTTCCACTAATAAAGTAATTTTAAGAATGGGTTATGGTTTTGAATAAATTATTTATAAGAATTTAAACTGAACTACTTCTTTGTCAATACAAAAAAAAAAAAACAATCAAACCAAGAAAACACAACTTAACCCATTGAAAAAAATTGGGTTTTTCTCATCCCCATTTCAGAACCTGAAGAATTTTAAGGTATTGCTTACATACCTAATGATGACGCTGTGTGTAAGATCTGCAAGGGACTGACAATGCATGATATGAAAATTGTATTGTCATGCCACAAGATATGCGCTATGAGAAGTAAAAGGGGTGCAGGAAGAGGAATCTGCCATACACAGATGCATAATACGAGTAGCGAAGTCCTTGTGGTAAATATCAGCCGTAGTGTGGTACACTGGCCAATGCTGGAAGTTCAGGATTTAGAATCAGCGCCACCTCATATACCTACATGCTGCAGGAAGGGCATCTGGCCACCTCTTCGCATTAACCGTGACAAATCCGATTGCAACAGTGCCGACCCTGCGCAAACTGTGGGATAAAGGCTCAAGCAATAGAATAGAATTTGTAGCCAGAGTAGGATAGCACTGTCGCGAAAAGCGGCCTGCTTTTAATGAATAACAATTCTGTTCATCACAAAATTTGCAGAATATTACTGCACAAGGAGTTTTTACTCCTACTTTCGCTAGCGGGAACAGTTACGGGTTTTTAACTGCTCATATTTACGTCACGCAGAGCTGACAGTTGCCCCCATGTTGCAGCCGCTAGCCTGTACTGTCCATCTCGACATCCATTACAAGCTAGCTATTACAGATCACGTCAAAAAGTAAAGTTCATCAACATGTTCAAGTTTAGACTTGATGGTAGAACAAAATTATGCTACTCGCATCATAGGACTTTGGAGTACGAGCACACTAGCATACACGCAGGGGGACGGGGGAAAAAAAAAGAAAAGGAAAACTTACTGAATGGAGTAAAGGCACACTGTGGCTGCACTTAAAACCACTGACAGGAACTGACAACAGGATCGCAAAAACAACTCTAGCTGAGCTACAATTTCACTACATTAGCGATCATCTGCCATAACTTGAAGTTATTCGAATGTCCTATTGCTTCGCATAGTGACCTATGTCGTTTGGCGTTAGCGCAGGAGCAGCACATCAGCAAACGATCCATGGTAACAATGGAAACGGTTCTAGGCGCTCAGTCCTGAATCGCGCGACTGCTACGGTCACAGGTATGAATCCTGCCTCGGGCATGGATGTTTGTGATGTCCTTAGGTTAGTTAGGTTTAAGTAGTTCTAAGTTATAGGGGACTGATGACCACAGATGTTAAGTCCCATAGTGCTCAGAGCCATTTGAACCATTCAAACAATGGAAAGTAAACAATGTCCGTTGTATTGTGGTACAAGTTCGTAGTAGTGCACACAAGAACATGTTTAACAGAACATGTAAACAAAACTCTTGCACCAAACTGTAATACATAGTTGGTTCTTCCTCACTGTAGAAAGCAGTATTTAAAAATGTTCAAATGTGTGTGAATTCCTAAGGGACCAAACTGCTGAGGTCATCGGTCCATAGACTTACACACTAATTAAACTAACTGAGCTAAGAACAACACACACACACACACACACACACACACATATGCCCGAGGGAGGACGCGAACCTCCCCCGGGAGGGGCCGCGCAGTCTGTGACATGGAGCCTCAAATCGTGCGGCCACACCGCGCGGCTGCAGTATTTGAAATTGTGACAGAACAGAAAAAAGAAAAATTTGTGGGGTTACTTGTTATCATAGTAAACTGTCACACAGTAATTCACAATAATGATGATTACACTTTTTAATGTCACGTGCATTGCCCACAGCGAAATTGTTACGACCAGAAACCCCCATACAAATTTCGTGAAACCACACCTTGCGCTTATCACTCATTGTCCATTCCTCTTTCCTCACAGGTGTAAGGTCGTAATATTTGATATTTCAGAAACCACCAGCTTCAGGTGATTATGAAGATGAATGCTCTACTGTATTTGAAGGTTCCTCTTGAACATCCAGAGATTTCTGCAACCTTTGACCTTCTTTCTTTGGGAGTTTTCAAAATGCAGTTGCCTCTTCGCTCTTGTAGATTACTTGCACGTATGGTACTGATGCTTTTCGTTGGGGTTGTCAAACTAGAAGAAAATGATGATGATGATTTTCCTGAGTTCTGACTTTCCGACATTCTTGATGGATCAGAAAGAGTTTCAGGGCCTTGGTTTACTTCTGATTCTGTGGTAACAGCGGGATTAGTAATTCAGGAAGGTGGACGGTGGAATAATTTTGCATGACTGAAGGGGAAATTTCCCGTCCGCTCTCCAAATTGCTTCATAGCATTTCCTACGTTAGCAC
The DNA here is from genome assembly GCF_023898315.1 of Schistocerca nitens. Lineage (NCBI taxonomy): Eukaryota > Metazoa > Arthropoda > Insecta > Orthoptera > Acrididae > Schistocerca > Schistocerca nitens. The sequence goes on from NC_064619.1 coordinate 167,166,946, forward strand.
CACGTCTCAAGGTGACGTCGAAAATTTTATCAAAAACAAATTTTGTAACGGAGACTGAGAGATTATTGTGCGTAAATAGGCTACAGGAATACTTTAATAAAGAAGAAATAGTACTTATTATATACCGATTCGGAAAACACGAAGACTGATTCACATAGCCCCACTTCCTTATTATTTCTTAAAAGTAAGCAGTTGCTCAAATTTAAAACGGATGTCAGTAATTGTTCTGTTGACCTACCAGGTATATCTGCATACCTGGTAGCGGAAAGATTTATGACTAGCATTCACGTATCTCAACAGTAGACCTTATTTTAAACAGACTTAATACTGCATGGAGGATTGTTATTAACATTACTGTCTTACCTCCTCTATTTCCTTCTTGATCATTGTGTCTGTATTAAATATATATGGAAAAACCTTCCTGTCGCTTGTGCACGACTTGACCAGCAACGGTCCTGTAACATAATGGTGGATGAACTCCGCACGCAGGATAAGAAGTAGAATATTTTCATATTTCTATCCACATAGCTCCGTGATTCAGAAAGCCCCACCCTACCCTACATATTCTTCAAAGATTCGACACCGAGCGAGGTGGCGCAGTGGTTAGCACACTGGACTTGCATTCGGGACGACGACGGTTCAAACCCGCGTCCGGCCGTACTGATTTAGGTTTCTCGTGATTTTCCTAAAAACTGCTTCCGGCAAATGGCAGAATAGTTCCTTTGAAAGGGCATGGTCGACTGCCTTCCCCATCCTTCCCTAAACCGATGGGACTGATGACCTCGCTGTTTGGTCCCGTCCCCCAAACCAACCAACCAAATATTCTAAAACACACGCAATTTTATGTCATTTACCTCGCTTTAAAAAATACTGCCCAATCTTGAGTACCCAATCCTAAACAGAATTATTTTCAATGCAAAACTATTAACAATTAATTTTCTTCCGAAAAATAGGACAGTGCGGTTGCGGGGCCCCTGACGTGTGCCCGTAGCTAGTGCCGTATGTAAACATGAAATGTAGGAAGAGGGAGGAAAGGGAAAGGAGGGTGGTAATGCAGTGGCAAAGTTGAAAATTTGTGCTTGACTGAGATTCGAACCAGATTAATGTAATAAAGCAAAACTCCTACAGCCGTCCTTACGACGTTATCTGTTATATGGCTATCAGTGTCGGTGCTTCAGTACACTATCGTCAGGCGTTAACTGATGCCAGTCGTCAACTACCAACTGACTGGAGGAACATTCAACATATTTTTCTTTTGAATGTTTCTTCAGTCTGTTGGTAGTTGATGGTTTGAGAGACAACATCGCTGGTACAGGTAGTCTGCGAAAAGTAGTTCATAGGTGTTGGCCACTGATGAATCGTGTCTACGATTGGAGTTAACCGACTCAGCTTCGTCAGCTTCGGTTAAGGCCTGAAGATGGTGTACTAAAGCACCGAAACTGGTAGCCATATAATAACTTCGTAAGGATGGCTGTAGGTGTTCCATTTCACTACATCAGCGAACGGCCAAAGTCCCTCAAATCTGCAGTCAGAAGGATGGACATACAAAACGAAACGGATTTATCGCTTCTCAGGAGCAGTTGCCTTCACTGTTTCGGCCACCTGGGCACGGTCCCTGACCGTCTCAAATTTCTAACTTACTGCACGCTGCAAGGCAGCATGTTCTAAACTACTCGCGAATCCTGATTGCCGTAGGACTTCGGACGATATACATCCATTCACACCAAAAAAATGTCGAGGAGCAGTCCCCCAGTTCTTCAGAAATGTATATATTTCAGTGGTGTCTATTCTGTCGGACATCTCTGACAGAGAAGACACCACTCAAACACAGTGCCAGAAAAAAATTAGTACATCTGCAAAGATGACATCAGTTTTGGTCTGATGACTGCACGCCACCTTGCGGATAGTAGCTGGGTTTCAACGTCGTCCGCCAAAAGACAGCGTATTGGCATAGCTACCAAAGTGCCATCTGTGTCGATCCTTTAAAAAGGAATGCTCATGGCCAGAATGGTGGTGCATACATGTGAAACGAATAAGCAACCATGCCACGGAGATGCACTCGTGCTCCCTACAGCCAACTGAGTGAGTTTGAAAGGAAGAAAATAGTGCCCCTCCAATTGCAGGATGGTCCTTTCAAAGAAATGCCACACATGTTGGACGTGCTGCATCAGCTGGGCAACGTTGCTGGTACCAGTGGTCACGTTGTAATATACCTAATATACAAAGACGTAATGAAAACTTCGATTCCCTGACATCGTGTAGTACAATACCTCACTTTAAAAGATTGGTATTATGGTGATTTGTGAATTTCATAAAAATGACACTAAATGGGAGACTAATTAGCAGACACTATTACAAAATAAAACAAACGACGATGTACTTTAACAAACTGTGGCATTCATTGTAGTTATGGGAAAGACTTGAATTAGTGAAAATGGTAGGAATAAAATATATAGCATTAATCACCAACTGTAAATATTCAAATAATTGGACTTTTACGAATGTAGTTTACTCATTCAAGAAGTTACTCTGTCGCTTGCAAATGAAGGCACATATTGTAAAACGTAAATTTAGGATGAAAGCTGTAAAGAACATTCCGTCTTAATTACTTTATTAATTAAACTTGTATTGTTGTAACCAGATATACGCCTAATTATAAAATTCTAGGCATCTGTTACACATTCTGTCAATCAAAACTTGTTTCGTTTTACCCTCTTAGCTTCAATTATTGTTAGGAATGGGAGTCATTGTGTAATTAGTGTGTATTAATTAATTTTGTGAAGTTCATTATTGTACTCATATTTAGATGGAATTTTCACATTTAAAAACATTTTTACATTATAAATTTCAATTATTATTCAATTCTGTAATTTTAGGCGTATTATTCTGAGTAATCAGAACATCTTGGCTTTGGAACTTTTAATTGGAAATACGATTAAAAATATGTTGTCATTATTAAGTAATAAATGAGCGGTATAGATACGACTATGGAATCTCTAAGTAAGAGACCAATATTTGCAGTCGGTTTCGCTAGAGAGACCAGCGGAACAGGATAACGAGCTCACCGGAAACGGACACAAGGCAGCCTAGTCCGTAAAGAACAACGTTTACATCTGTCGGCTCGCGAAAATAGTCGCCACAAAGCAGGCACGAACGCCAGCATCCGGCAGACCAGCACTCAACATCTTGGGTCTCTCACAACATCCGGCAGCTGCGTCTCTGCGTAACTCAGCACTCGTACTTAGTGACTTATTCATGGGCATCTTGCCCCGTCAGTTCTCTGCAACTACTGCTCATTTCGCAAGTTTTCCGTCAGAGTTTTTGTCATAGTTCTGTAATACAACAATGCAAATGCTGTCAGTATCTCCACGCCCCGTTTCCTAATTGTCCGCATCCCCTTTGCGGTAATGGAAAGGGTAGTGTCAGGAATGTGGTCTCGATTAAAAAAAAAATCTGTGACATTAGTAGACTTGTGTCGCTGAAGACAGTTAGATAATTCTGAGCAAGTCTGCTAAATAATGTTTCTTTACTTCGACGATCTCGTGCAACTTTGCCTTCTAAATAGTTTGGTTCCGTTACTTAGCATCCGTAAATGCAACTGTTTTATTTTTTAACGTATGATTTTTATCTTGTGTGATGTGTCTGCTTCTTTTGTACTATGTTGCCCGCCTATTCAGTTTAACGACAGAACACCAATATTCAAGAATGGCAATGGGAGCAATTACAGGCCCATATCATTAACGTCGATACGCAGCAGAATTTTGGAACATGTGTTCGAACATTATGAATTACCTCGAAGAGACCGACCTATTGATACATAGTTGAGACGGATTTAGAAATCATCGTTTTTATGAAACAAAACTAGCTCTTTATTCACACGAAGTGTTGAGTGCTGTCGACAATGTATATCAAATTGACTTCGTATTTCTAGACTTCCAGAAGGCTTTTGACACGGTACCATATAAGCAGAGTGTAATCAAGTACGTGATAATGGAATAGTTATGCGACTACATTCGTGATTTCCTGTCAGAGAGGCCACAGTTCGTAGTGATTGACGGAAAGACATCGAATAAACAAAAGTGATTTCTGGCGTTCCTCAGGTAGTGTTATAGGCCCTCTGTTGTTCCTCATCTACATACACGATTTAGGAGACAATCTGAGCTGCCGCCTTGGGTTGTTTGCGGATGATGCTGTCATTTATCGTCTAGTAAAGTCATCATAAGATGAAAACCAATTTCAAAACGATTTAGATAACATATATATATATGGTGCTAAAATTGGAAATAGACTCTAAGTAACGAAAAGTGTGAGGTGATCCACATGAATGTTAAAAGGAATCCGTTAAACTTCGGTTACATGATAAATCAGTCAAATCTAAAGGCTGTAAATTCAACTAAATATCTAGGAATTATAGTTGTGAACAACTTAAATTGGAGTTAACACACAGAAAATGTTGTGGGGAAGGCTAACCAAAGACTGTATTTTACTGACAGAACGCTTAGAAGATGCCAGCAATACGATTGTCCATCCTCTTTTGGGGTACTGCTATGCTGTCTGGCATCCTTATCAGATACGATTAACGGAATACATCGAGAAAGTTCAAAGAAGAGCAGCACATTTTGTATTATCGAGAAATAGGGGAGAGAGTGTCACGGACACGATACAGGATTTGGGGTGGACGTCATTAAAACAAAGGCGTTTCTCGTTTTGACGGGATCTTCTCACGAAATTTCAATCACCAACTTTCTCCTCCGAAAACTAAAATATTTTGTCGACGCCATCCTACATAGGGAGAAACGATCATAACAATAAAATAAGGGAAATTAGAGCTCGCGTATTTCGAGAGTGGAATTACAGAGAATTAGTGAAGGTAGTTCGATTAACCCTCTTCCAGGCGCTTAAGTGTGATTTGCAGAGTGGCCACGTAGATGTAGGTATAGAAAATTAAAAGCCTTTCTTCCTTTATATCGAATCGAATCTTTATACTGGTATCTTCCTTAATCCCTTCCGCGCCCCTATCCCTCAGCAAGCAGTTCTCTCGTTCACAGTAATTCTTAAACACCCAAAAGAGGTTTCTGACACTCTAAAACAGTTCGTCATTTACGTGCTAAACTCTTTTTTTCTGCTAGTTCATTATTTGCCTTTTTCTTGTCATCTGCAATTGGTCACGTTTACTAATGAGGTGCCGGCCGGAGTGACCAAGCGGTTCTAGGCGCTACAGTCTGGAACCGCGCGACCGCTACGGTCGCAGGTTCGAATCCTGCCTCGGGCACGGATGTGTGTGATGTCCTTAGGTTAGTTAGGTTTAAGTAGTTCTAAGTTCTAGGGGACTGATGACTTCCGATGTTAAGTCCCATAGTGCTCAGAACCATTTACTAAGGAGGTATTGAGAGATGTTCGGATTAAAAGACAGGAGAGACCGTTTAGCACAGGATTAATACACATACATACATAAATACATACATACATACATACATAAATACGAGGGCCATCCAATAATTAAAGAGACAAATCAGTCTGGAGAGAAAAGCGTTTGCCGGCCGCGGTGGCCGTGCGGTTCTGGCGCTGCAGTCCGGAACCGCGGGACTGCTACGGTCGCAGGTTCGAATCCTGCCTCGGGCATGGGTGTGTGTGATGTCCTTAGGTTAGTTAGGTTTAAGTAGTTCTAAGTTCTAGGGGACTTATGACCTAAGATGTTGAGTCCCATAGTGCTCAGAGCCATTTAGAAAAGCGTTTATTTTTAGAAAACAATACTTTTTCTATTTTTCAGTTTAATCTCCTTGAACATTTATGCACTTGTTCCCACGGGGTACAAGCTTTTTTATTCCTGCTGCAAAGCCTCTTCCCACGTAATGCCACCTTCACTGCACCAAACAAATGGAAATCACTAGGTGCTAAATCAGGACTGTAAGAGGGATGAGGCAGTACTTCCCAGCCCATTTTGTCGATGGTTTCACGGGTTAGTTAAGCAATATGAGGACGTGCGTCGTCTTGCTGGAGAATCACACCTCTCCTCTGAGATCCACCAAGTCTCTCTCTCTCACGGCTCACTTGTTTAAAAGCAAATCCGAGTAGTACTGGCTGTTCATTGTACGCTGCTCTTCGAGATAATCACGAAAGACTGAACGTTCAGCATCCCAAACCATCGCCAACATTACTTTTCCTGCTGATGCTTGGGTTTTTAATTTTTTCTTGACAGGTGAGTTGGTGTGCTTCTACTCCATGCTTTGTCTTTTTGATTCTGGCTCATTATAGTGAATCCAAGTTTCCTCACAAGTTAAAATTTTGTTGAGGAAATGCTCACCTTCTCTTTCATAACGTTCCTTTAGGTCTGTGCACACACTCAATCTTGTTTCCTTGTGCAGCCGCGTCAACTCCTTTGGGAGCCATCGTGCACATGTTTTGCGGCACTTCAGCTTGTTACAGATAATGTTATGAACTGTACCAGTACTAACTTAAACCTTATCAACTATCATTTCCACAGTCACACGGCGGTCGGCACGAATAATGTCATCAATTCGACTTTCAAGTGAGGGAGTTGAAACTGCAACTGGTCGGACAGAACGGTGTTCGTCAGTCACTGAGTCGCGACCACTTTTGAACTGCTATAACCACTTAGCAAAATTTGCACGACTTATACAACCTTCACCATAAACTGTAGACATTCTACAGTATTTATTCACTGATTTCTTACCTTCAGCAAGTAAGAAACGAATAGCAGGACGTTGTTCAACTAATGTGGACGTTTCAAGCGGACGCGGAATCTTGAAGTGTATTATTGAGATTATAAACGAAACAATGTTGATACATGAACTGAGTAGGGCTCATCCCAGTGATGCCAACTTAAAGCCATAAAAGTACCAAATTTGCCCTACTAACAGTTTTCTCCCCAGACCAATCTGTCTCTAATTATTGAATGAGCCTCGTACTTGTTCCATACGTCATGAATACATTTCGTAATGATGTAAAACGTGTCACTTTAACATAAGTTTTATTTACACAATTTTTTTTACAGTTACTACATCATATCTAAACATTCATCTACTGAGTAGAAGGAGTCGTCATTCAGAAATTCTTTTAATTTGTTTTCAAATGTTGTTTGACTATTTGTCAGACTTTTAATGCTATTTGGCAAATGACCAAAGATTTTTGTGGCAGCATAATTCACCCCTATCTGTGCCAAAATCAGATTTAACCCAGAATAGTGAAGATAATCCTTTCTTCTTGTGTTGTAGCTATGCACTTCGCTGTTATTTTTGAATTGGGATGGATTATTAACAACAAATTTCATAAGTGAATAAATGTATTGCGAAGGTACTGTGAACATCCCGAGTTCCTTAAATAAATGTATGCAAGGCGATCTTGGGTGGGCTCCAGCTATTATTCTGATTACACGCTTTTGTGCAATGAATACTTTTTTCTTAATCATGAATTACCCCAAAATATGATGACACATGAAAGCAGCGAATGAAAATAGTCATAGTAGGCTAATTTACTGATATGTTTATCACAAAAATCTGAAAAAACCCTAATAGTGTAATTAGCTGAATAGCTGAACGTAACTGCTTCAGCAGATCATGGGTGTGTTTCTTCCAATTCAATTTCTCATCAGTGTATGCAGCCAGAAATTTTGAATATTCTGCCTTAGCAACAGACTTCTGTTTATACACTATATTTAACAATGGTGTTATGCCACTTACTGTACAGAATTGTACATACTGTTTTCTCAAAATTTTGTGAGAGCCCATTTCCAGAGAACCACTTAATAATTTTCTTAAATACGTTGTTTACAGTTTCCTCAGCTGATTCTTGTTCGTTGGGTGCGATTTCTATGATTGTATCACCAGTAAAAAGAACTAGTTATGCATCTTCATGAATAAAGAGTGGCAAGTCATTAATACATATTAAGAACAATAATGGATCTAAGACTGAACCCTGTGGGACACCATTCTTGACACCTCCCCAGTTAGAGGACTCTGCTGATTTTTGCAGATTATCTGTATTGTTAATTTCAACCTTCTGCATTCTTCCAGTAAAATATGAATTAAATAATTTGTGCACTGTCCCTCTTATGCCACAATACTTAAGCTTATCTAGAAGAATTTTATGATTACACAATCAAAAGCCTTTGACAGATCACAATATATCCCAATGGGTGACGTTCGGTTATTCAGTGCATTTAATATCTGGTCAGTGAAAGCATACATAGCATTTTCTGTTGAAAAACCTTTCTGAAAACCAAACTGAAATTTTGTTAGTACTTTATTTTTACAATATGTGATGCTACTCTTGAGTACATAACTTTTTAAAGAGTTTTGGATAAAGCTCTCAGAATTGAGATTGGGCAGTAGTTGTTAGCATCACACCTATCCCCCCTTTTCATTCAATGGTTTAAAAATAGTGTATTTCAGTCTATCTGGCAAAATGCCCTGTTTCAGTGAGCTACTACATATGTGGCTGAGAATCCGACTTATCTGTTGGGAATAATCTTTTAGTACTCTGTTGGAAATGCCATCAGTTCCATGCAATCTTTTACTTTCGAATTAATTTATTATTTTCCTAATTTCAGTAGGAGAGGTGGGTTGAATTTCAGTTTTATCAAATTTCATAGGTATTGCCTCTTCCATATACTGCCTTGCATTTTCTAATGAATAGCTGGATCCTATTTTCTCTACAACACTTAAAAATGATCATTAAAAATGTTTTCTACTTCTGGCTTCTTATTAACAAACTTTTCATTGAGTTTGATAGAAATAGTCTTCCTGTGCTCTCTGTAGCCCTGTTTCCCTTTTAACAATATTCCAGAGTGTTTTAATTTTGTTATCAGATGTGCTAATCTTAGACATAATGCACATATTTTTGGACTTTTTAATAAGTTTTCTTAATACAGTGCAGTAACTTTTATAATGTTTCACTGTTTTTGGGTCATTACTCTTCCTAGCTATAAGATACGTTTCCATTTTCTGTTTACAAGATATATATTTATCCCTTTAGTAAGCCTTGGTTTTTAGATGGGTTCTTACAATTATATGTCACCGTTTTCTTAGGGAAACAGTTTTCAAATATACTCACGAAGGTAGCGTGAAATAGGTTAATTTTTAAATTGGCATCAGGTTCCCTGTACACATCATTCCAGTCTAACTGTTGCAAGCTTTCCCTAAAATTTTTAATCGTTAAATTGTTAGTTGAACGCTCTGTTTCGGAGGACTGTTTTGTATTACTGTATGGAGTTATGTCTTTCCATCTCCTTTCTCTCCTCTGTCTATATTTTTCATATAACTTCGTTACCAGTAAACTCTGCAATGCTACTGGGTCTGACTGTATTCAGTATGCACTACAGGCCACGAAAATTCCGCCGCAGTGAAGGATAGAAGATGACGAATTTTTATTTATTGCGTGTATACAGTGTTCCAATGGCGTTTGTACAACGTTAA